>NC_068917.1:17202466-17502599 GCF_023091745.1 Budorcas taxicolor | reverse complement strand
TGGAGTTTACTCAAACTCATGTCCATTGAGTCAGTGATGCCATTCAGTCATCTCATCCTCTGTTGTCCCCTTCTCCTCCCACCTTCAATCTTTCCCAACACCAGGGAATCTTTTCAAATGAGTCAGTTCTTCCTATCAGGTGGCCAAAGTATTAGAGTTTCAGCTTCAACATCAGTCCTTCCAATGAACACTCAGGACTGATCTCCTTTAGGATGGACTGGCTGGATCTCCTTACAGTCCAAGGGACTCTCAAGAGTCTTCTCCAATGCCACAGTTCAAAAGCATCAATTCTTCAGCACTCAGCTTTCTCACATCCATCCATCCATACATCTCACATCCATACATCTCACATCCATACATGACTACTAGAAAAATGATAGCCCATTACTGTGAGTCTCTCTGCCCAAATAATTCTGCCCTTTATTCTCCTCTATCTAATGCTTAAATTATGAGATTCTTAGGACTCCATACTCATTCAATGATGTCGTTCACCTTTCTGTCTTCAATTACCATTTATAGTCCCTCAAACTGTATCTCTTGTCAGAACTCCTGACTCAGCTATAAATTTTCAGGTCCAAATAATTATTTGCCATATGTACTTTTTTTGTTTTATAAATGTCTGGACCTTAAAATTTCAAATGTAACATTTTGTTGAGTTGTAATAGTTCTTTATTTGGGGTATTAGTCTTTTTTGAGATAAGTGCTTTGAAAATGTGTCCTCCCGCTCCATGGATAGTTTTTAAACTCTTTTATAATGTCCTTTGGTTTACAAAACTTCAATTTGTATAGAGTCCATTTTTTTTTTTTTTAATTCATTGCCCGTGCTTTGGGGTCATATCTAGGAAACAGTACAAAATCAGACTATGAAAAACGTTTGTATGTTTTCATCTATGAGTTTTATAGGTCCAGCTCTGATAATCTAAACTTTTATTTATTTTGTCCTTTGTAAACAGTATAAAGTAAGGGTCCACATATATTTTTGAATGTGTGTATCTATTTGTTTGAGTACTATTTGTTGAAAATGATATTCTTTCCCTATTGAATAGACTTGGTACTTTTGTTGAAAATCAATAGACCACAAATGTATGGTTTATTTCTGGAGTCTCAATTTTATTCCACTAATCTACCTGTTCATACTTATGATGGTAATACAGTGTTTTGGTCATGATATGTTTGTAGTATGTTTTAAAATAGATAAATAGCAGAATAAACTATTGAGGTTTTGATAGGCATTGTACAGAATCTTTATAGGGCCTTTGGTGAGTACTGACATCTTAATAACTTTAAGTCATCTAATTCCATGAACACATGATTTACTTAGGCGTTTTTAAATTTCTGTCTGCAATGGTTTGTAGTTTTCAGTATAATACTACTAAGTCCTACAATTACTTAGTTGAACATATATCCAAGTATATTAATTTTTGATGCTATTGTAAATGGAATTGTGTCTTGATATCCTTTATAAATTTCTATTTTATCAAGATTTCATGTTTTTGAGCAGTTTTAGGTTTACAGCAGCATTGAAGAAAAGGTACAGAGATTTCCCATATACTTGTTACCCTCATATGTGTACAGCCTCTATAATTCTCAATATCCCCCACCAGACTGGTACATTTGCCTCAATTGGTGAATTATACTTTCACCTTACAGTCAACCAAAGCCCATAGTTTACATTAGGTTTCACTTTTGGTGTTGTATATTCTATAGATTTGGAAAAATGTATAATGACATGTCAGCCTCCCTGGTGGCTCAGCAGTAAAGAATTCTCCTGCAATGCAGGTTCAGTCCCTGAGTTAGGAAAATCCTCTGGAGAAGGAAATGGCAACCCACTCCAGTATTATTGACTGGCAAATCCCCTAGACAGAGGAGCCTGGTGGGTTCCAGTCAGTGGGGTCACCAGAGTCAGTCATGACTTGTTGACCAAATCACCACCAACATTATGACATGTATCCATCAGTATGGCAACATATAGAGTATTTTCACTGCCCTAAAACCCTCTTTGAATTGTATATTAATCCCTCTTCCTGTCTCCAACACCTAACAACCATTGATACTTTAGTATCTCAAAAATACATTTTGTGTCCCCAAATAAAATAATACATTTAGTGTCCTCAAATGACATACACTTGGGAGCCATGCCATATTTAGCTTTCAGATTGATTTCTTATACTGAGTAATATGCATTTACACTTCCTTAATGTATTTTCATGTCTTCGTAGCTCATTGCATTTTCAGTCAGTTCGGTCACTTAGTCATATCCGACTCTTTGCAACCCAATGGACTGCAGCATCTCAGGGCTCCCTGTCCATCATCAACTCCTGGAGTTTACTCAAACTCATGTCCATTGAGTCAGTGATGCCATCCAACCATCTCTTCCTCTGTCGTCCCTGTCTCCTCCTGCCTTCAGTATTTCCCAGCATCAGGGTCTTTTCCAATGAGTTAGTTCTTCACATCAAGTGGCCAAAGTATTGGAGTTTCAGCTTCAGGATGAGTCCTTCCAAAGAATATTCAGGACTTATCTCCTTTAGGATGGACTTGTTGGATCTCCTTGTTGTGAAAGGGGCTCCCAAGAGTCTTATCCAACAGCACAGTTCAAAAGCATCAGTTCTTTGGCACTCAACTTTCTTTATAGTCCCACTCTCACATCCATACATGACTACTGGAAAAACCACAGCTTTGACTAGACAGACCTTTGTTGGTAGAGTAATGTCTCTGCTTTTTAATATGCTGTCTAGGTTGGTCATAACTTTTTCTCCAAGGAGCAAGCATCTTTTAATTTCATGGCTGCAGACACAATCTGCAGTGATTTTGGAGGCCGCCAAAATAAAGTCTCCCACTGTTTCCCCATCTATTTGGCACGATGTGATGGGACCAGATGTCATGATCTTAGATTTCTGAATGTTGAGTTTTAAGCCAACTTTTTCACTCTCCTCTTTCACTTTCATCAGGAGGCTCTTTAGTTCTTTCTCACTTTCTGCCATAAGTGTGGTGTCATTTGCATGTCTGAGGTTATTGATATTTCTCCCAGCAATCTTGATTCCAGCTTGTGCTTTATCCAGCCCAGTATTTCTCATGGTGTACTCTGCATGTAAGTTAAATAAGCAGGGTGACAATATACAGCCTTGACGTACTCCTTTCCCTATTTGGAACTGGTCTGTTGTTCCATGTCCAGTTCTAACTATTACTTCTTGACCTACATACAGATTTCTCAAGATGCAGGTCAGGCAGGTCATCTCTTTAAGAATTTTCCAGAGTTTGTTGTGGTCCACAGAGTCAAAGGCTTTGGCATAGTCAATAAAGCAGAAGTAGATGTTTTTCTGGAACTCTCTTGCTTTTTCAGTGATCCAACAGATGTTTTTTAGTTGCATTGCATTTTAGTGTGGATTAATATCTCAGTTTGTAGGTGTATTAGTTTACTCATTCACCTACTGAAGGACATTTTGGCTGCTTCCAATTTTTGACTATGATGAATAAAATTGCTATAAATCTCCATGAACAGATTATGGTGTGGACATGTTTTCAACTCCTTTGGGTGAATGCCAAGGAGTCCTGTTGCTGGATTCCTCTCTCCATTCTGATACCTGTTGACTAGCAGTCAGGATCAAGTGGAAAGAGTGTATTTAGTTTTGTAAGAAACCACGAAACTATCTTACAAAGTAGTTGTTGTACCATCTTGCATTTCCACCAGCAAGAAAGGGAATTTCTGTTGTATCACATTTTGCCAGCATTAAATTGTGTCAAGGGTTTGGATTTGGTCATTCTAATAGCTTTGCAGTGGTACATTGTTTTCACTTGCATTTTTTCTGATGACATATAATGTGGAAAATCACCTTTTCATATACTCATTTGCCATCTGTATATCTTCTTTCATTGGATGTCTCAAGTTTTTTTTTTTTTTTTACCTATTTTCAATTTGGGTTTTTATTTTTTCTTTTTGCTAATTTTTAAGAATTCTTCATGTGTTTTGGATAATGGTGCTTTATCAGATGTGTCTTTTACAAATATTTTATCCCAGTCTGCATCTTGTCTTCTCATTCCCATAAAGTTTTTTCACAGAATTGGCATCTTTAATTTTAATAACGCCCAACTGATCACTTCTTTCATTTTTTTTTTAAACTTTATTTTTTGCTGCACTGGGTCTCTGTTGCTGCACTCAGACTTTCTCTATTTGCAGTGAGTGGGGTCTACTTTCTATATGCAATACATGGGCTTCTTATTGTGGTGGCTTCTTTTGTTGCAGATCACAGGCTCTGGGGTACATGGGCTTCAGTAGTTGTGGTATGAGAGCTCTAGAATACAGGCTCAGTAGTAGGTGGGTATACATTTTTAATTGTTATATATTAGGAATAAATTCACTCTTTTTCAATTTATAGTATCCTTTGACTCTTGTGAAAATAATCAACCTAAACTCTATTATACCTGATATTAGTACAGTCACCTCACATTTCTTTTGGTCATCATTTTAATGGAATGCCTTTTTCTGTCCCTTCACTGTCAGAGTGTTTGTATCTTTGGATCTAAAATAAGTCTTTTAATACCACATGTAGGTGGACCATATGATGTTTCCATTCTGCCATTCTCTACATTTTAATTGGAAATTTAACCCATTAACATTTAAAGTAATCACAAGTAAGAAATGACTTACTTCTGCTATTTTGCTGGTTTTCCATATGTTGTATATCCTTTTAGTTCTTTAAGTTTAGTACTTTCTCTGTGTTCAAATGATATTTGATAGTGTACTCTTTAATTCACTTATTTTTAATTGGAGGAAATTGCCTTGCACTATCATGTTGGTTTCTGCCATACATCAACATGGCTCAGTCATAGATATTCATACGTCCCCTTCCTCTTGAAACTCCCTCCTACCTCCTACCTCATCCCACCCCTCTAGGTTGTCACAGAGTACAGGCTTGGGCTCCTTGCTTCATATAGCAAAGTCCCACTGGCTATCTATTTTACATATGTAATGTAATAGTTTTCATGCTACTCTCTCAATTCATCCCATGCTCGATATTGTACAATTTTATTCCCTTATCATGTCCTTTTCTGTACATCTTAAATTTATTTTCTTAGTAATTTTCTTGCAGGTTGCAATTAACCTCATAAACTTATGGCAACAAATTTTGTATTAACACTAAGTTAGTTTTGGTGTGCCATGTGTGATCAGTTGTGTCCAATTCTTTGCAATCCCATGGACTGCAGCCCACCAGGTTCCTCTGTCCATGGAATTTTTGAGCCAAGAATACTGGAGAAGGTTGCTATATCCTCCTCCAGGGTATCTTTCTGACCCAAGGACCAAACCCATGTCTCTTGTGTTAGCAGGCAGATTCTTTACCACTAAGCCGCCTGGGAAGCTTAGTGTTGATAGCATACAAATCCCTACTCCTTTATGTCTTTATCCCTCTTCCTTTATGTAGTTATCATTGAAAAAAAATGGCAATATGCCCATTAACATAGAATTATTCTTCTTTATATTGATCTTTTATATTGTGTAGGCAAATAAGAAGAATGTCAAACCCAAAATAAAATAATATTGGCTTTTATATTTACCTATGTGGCTGCTTTACCAATGTCTCCTATTTATTTATGTAGTTTTGATTTACTGATTACTGCCGTTTCATTTCAGTTTGAAGAACTATCTTTGGTATTTCATTTAGAGTAGATATGCTAACAGTAAACAACTTCATTGTGTGTTTATCTAAGGCTATAATATTTACCTTTAACTTTTGTAGGATTATTTTGACTGATAGACAGTGCTTGATTGACAGTTTTTTGTTTCAGCACTTAAATGTATCATCCCATTGCCGTCTTCCTTTAAGATTCCTCATAAGAAATAGGCTATTAGTTATAGTGAGGATCTCTTACACATGATGAGTTCCTTTTCTTTTGCTGCTTTCAAGATTCTCTCTTTTTCTTTTTTGCCATATTGGTTATGAAAAAACTTGGTGTGGATATATTTAACTTTAAGTTTCTTGGAGATCATTAAGTTAATGCTCTCATCGAGATTGAGAAATTTCAATCATTTTGTCCTCAAATAGTCTTTCTGCCCATTTCTCTCCTTCCTTTCCTTAAAGTACTCCTATTGTGTCTAAATTGGTACACTTGATGGCATACCACAAATCTAAGCTTTATATTTCTTCATTCCTTTCACATTTCGGCTCCTCAATTGGGATCATTCAATAGTTCTATCTTCCAGTTCACAGATTCTCTCTTCTGCTTCTTGATTTTCTTATGACCTCTTCAGAGAATCTTGAATTTTAGTTATTGACCTTTTCAACTCCAGAGTTTCTTTCTGGTTCTTCTTAATAATTTCTCTTTATTGATATTCTGTTTGCTGAGTCTTATTCTCTTAGCTTTCTTTAGTATCTTTAGTTTTTTTCTCTTTTGAACATATTTAAGACAATTTAAAGTTATTTTGTATTACCAATATGTCTGTTTCCTGTCAGCTTCAGTTTCTCCTTCCCTGTGAAAAACCCATAGTTTCTTGTTTCCTGCATATCTCATACTCTTGTGTTGAAATTGGATACCTTTGATAATATTATGTGGTATCTCTGGAAATCAGATTCTCCCTACACCCAGGTATCATTGCTTGTTGTTAGCTGTAGCTGCTTTAGTTTTCTAAACTATTTTTGTCGAGACTATATTGTTTGTTGTGTGGTCTCAGAAATTTTTATTAATTTAGTTTGTGGTTATAGTTTTAACATGAGATTTTCTTAAACTTCCAGACCCAAGAAAAAAATAATAAAACAAGAGTGTTCTTTGTATTTGCCAATTAGTGCTGTTTCAGAACACTGCTCCAGTGCTTTGTTGTTGATGTTCAGTTGCTCATCATGTCTGACTCTTTGGGATCCCATGGACTGCAGCACACTAGGCTTCACTGTCCTTCACTATCACCTGGAGTTTGCTCAAACTTGTGCCCATTGAGTTGATGATGCCATCCAACCATCTCATCCTCTGTTGCCTCTCTCTCCTCCTGCCCTCAGTCTTTCCTAGCAACAGGGTCTTTTCCATTGAGTTGGCTTTTCATATCAAGTGGCCAAACTACTGGAGTTTCAGCATCAGTCCTTCCAATAAGTATTCAGGGTTTGTTTCATTTAGGATTGACTGGTTTGATCTCCTTGATGTCCAAGGGACTCTCAAGAGTCTTCTCCAGTACCATAATTCAAAAGCGTCAATTCTTTAGTGCTCAGCCTTCTTTATGGTCCAACTCTCATATCCGTACATGACTAGTGGAAAAACCATAGCTTTGACTAGACGGGCCTTTGTCAGAAAAGTGATGTCTCTGCTTTTTAATATGTTGTCTAGATTTGTCATTGCTTTTCTTCCAAGGAGCAAGCATCTTTTAATTTTGTGGCTGCAGTCACAATTCACAATGATTTTGCCCCCTCCTCCCCCCCCCCCCCCCCCCAAATAAAATCTGTCACTGTTTCCACTTTTTCTATATCTATTTGCCATGAAGTGATAGGGACAAATGCCATGATCTTTGTTTTTTAAATGTTGAGTTTTAATGCAGCTTTTACTCTCCTCTTTCACCTTCATCAAGAAGCTCTTTAGTTCTTCTTTGATTTCTACCATTATAGTCATATAATCTACATATCTGAGGTTGTTGATATTTCTCCCAGCAATCTTGATTCTAGGTTGTGATTCATCCAGCACACCATTTCACATGATGTACTCTGCATGTAAGTTAAAGAAATAGGGTGACAGTATATAGCCTTGTGTCACTCCTTTCCCAATTTTGAGCCAGTCTGTTGTTCTTTGTAAGTTTTTAACTGTTGCTTCTTGACCCACATACAGGTTACTCAGAAGACAGGTAAGGTGGTCTAGTATTCCCAACTCTTGAAGAATTTTCCAGTTTGTTGTGATCCACACAGTCAAAGTCCTTAGCATCACAGAAGCAAAACTAGATGTTTTTCTGGAATTCCCTCGCTTAATCTTTGATCCAACAAATTTGGCAATTTGATCCATGGTTCCTCTGCCTTTTCTGAACCTAGCTTGTACATCTGGAAATTATTGATTCATGTACTGTTGAAGCCTAGATTGAAGGAATTTGAGGATAACTTTATTAAGATGCGAGATGAACACAATTGTATGGTATTTGAACATTCTTTGGCATTGCCCTTCTTTGGGATTGGAATAAAAACTGAGTTTTTCCAGTCTTGTGGCCACTGCTGAATTTCCCAAATTTGCTGACATATAGAGTGCAGCACTTTAACAACATCATCTTTTAGGATTTGAAATAGCTCAGCTGCAATTCCATCACCTCCACTAAGTTTGTTCATAGTAATGCTTCTTCAGGCTCACTTGAGTTCCCACTCTAGAATGTCTGGATCTAGGTGAGTGACCACACCATCATGGTTATCTGGATCATTAAGACCTTTTTTTTGTAGAGTTCTTCCATGTATTCTTGAAGCTCTTCTTATTCTCTTCTGCTTCTGTTAGGTCCATACCTTTTCTGTCCCTTATTGTGCCCATCTCTTCATGAAATGTTCCCTTGGTATTTCCAATTTTCTTGAAGAGATCTCTAGTCTTTCCCGTTCTGTCATTTTCCTCTGTTTCCTTGCGTTTTTCACTTCAAAGCCTTGTTGTCTCCCCTTGGTATTCCTTGGAACTCTGCATTCATTTAGTTATATCTTTCCCATCCTCTTTTGCCTTTCACTTCCCTTCTTTCCTCAGCTATTTGTAAGGCCTCCTCAGATAACCATTTTGCCATCTTGCATTTTTCTTTCCTTTGGGATGCTTTTGGTCACCGCCTCCTGTACAATGATACAAACCTCTGTTCATAGTTCTTCAGGCACTCTATCTACCAGATCTAATCCCTTGAATCTATTCATCACCTCGTTGTATAATCATAAAGGATTTTATTTAGCTCATACCTCAATGGTCTAGCGTTTTTCTCTACTTTCTTCAATTAAGCCTGTGTTTTGCAGTAAGTAGCTCATGATTGGAGTCATAATCAGCTCCAGGTCTTGTTTTTGCTGACTGTGTAGAGCTTCTCCATCTTTGGCTGCAAAGAGCATAATTAATCTGATTTTGGTATTGACCATCTGGTGATTTCCATGTGTAGAGTCATCTCTCGTGCTTATTCAGGTCATTTACAACTCTGCTTCAGCCTGTAACTTACTGCTTGTGTTGAAACTAAATTTCAGTTGAAAAGTTTTGATGTTTTAGGTCTTTGCTGAGTATACATTCTACTTTTTGCAAGCTTTTAGCTTTCCAAAGTTCCTATATCCAAAACTTTTCAGAGCTCTTATTCCACAAAGGACCTTTCTAACCAGCTTTGCCTCCAAGGATTTTAGCATGCCTATTGTCTGTCCCAACTTTTAGCATTTGCCCCAGGGGCTTACACATTTACCTTTCAATTGTTTTGAGGAAGGAAAATCTTTTCTGATGGTAAAACTGATTGTTTCATTAACAGTCTATCTACAACAAAAACTCTTCCTTGAAGGCTCAAATTTCCAGTATTTTATTTCATATATCATCTTGAGGAAATTATTGACAAACAACCTCTTTCTAATGAGAATATTGGATTATTCTTGTATTTTATGGCAAAGAGTTATGCTACTACTGATTAGAAACAAACACTGTCCCTTTATTGACAGAAAATGACCATATGCAAGTCTGAGTTGTTGAGTTTGTGTCTGTGTATGTTTTCCGTCTCCAAGTGATGGTGACTTGGATTAACACTGACATTATCATTTTAGCATAAATACAGTTGACCTTCAAGGAGAGTCTACTGATTACTACCCTGAGGATACAGCTGGAATTTCCTTCAAAGTGTTGCTCAGCCCCACGTTTATTGTGTCATGTTATAGACGTGTCAGGCAAGTGTATGCTCCTCCATTCTGTCTCGTCACAACAAAGCTTTGGATTGAAGGGCATTAAAGCCCTTGGCGCGTCACAGCTCTTGGATTTTGGACACTGTGTTATAGCTCTTAGGCAAATCAGTGTTACAGCTCTATTTTATTTAGAAAATAGCAAGAGAATCCATCCTCAAGGCTTGAGTGCATGCCAACCCAAAGACAGGAAGAGAAGAGAGTGATGGAGTGCGCCAGCAAGCGGGGGGTGGGGGTGTGGGGTGTGGGGGCGAGAGAGCGCGCGCATGCTTTGGCTCCTCTTTTTATATGTTTTTTTCCTCCCCCTGGCCCTGCCCTATGAAAATTGGGCTAGCCAGGAGTGCTGTTTGTTCTACTTGAGGTCCTCATTCAGGTCCTTGGACCTCCCTTTGACCTTCTTTTGTTCTATTTTTGCAGGCTTTTCCCATCCTTGTCTTTTAGCCACCACCATTTTGGACTCCTGTTTCCTATTCTACCTACCTAACAGACAGAATGCTTTCCCAGATGGTGCTAGTGGTAAAGAACCCGCCTGCCAATGCAGGAGACATTAGAGAGTCAGGTTTGAGCTCTGGAGAAGGAAATGGCAACCCATTCCAGTATTCTTGCCTGGAGAATCCCATGGACAGAGGAACCTGTGGATGTAAAGTCCATGGGGCCACAAAGAGTTGGATATGATTGAAGCAACTTAGCACACACACAAAGTTGCTTCTATAACCTGAAAGAGTCCTCAGTGAAGAAAAGCAAAGCAAAGCAAATTTAAGCTCCTGTGCCAATCTTTTAGGGAATCTCTAGACATCCTGGAATGGATGAACCATCTGGGCTGGATGAAGAACAAGCTGAAATAAAGATTGCCAGGAGAAATATGAATAACCTCAGAAACGGAGATGACACCACCCTGATGGCAGAAAGCAAAGAAATAAAGAACCTCTTGATGAAAGTGAAAGAGGAGAGTGAAAAAGTTGACTTAAAACTCAACATTCAGAAAACTAAGATCATGGCATCTGATCCCATCACTTCATGGCAAATTGATGGGGAAACAATGGAAACAGTGACAGACTTTATTTTTTGAGGCTCCAGAATCACTGCAGATTGTGACTGCCGCCATGAAATTAAAAGACACTTGCTCCCTGGAAGAAAAGCTATGACCAACCTAGACAGCATATTAAAAAGCAGAAACATTATTACATTGCCAACAAAGGCCTGTCTAGTCAAAGCTATGGTTTTTCCAGAATTCATGTATGGATATGAGATTTGGACTATAAAGAAAGCTGAGCACTGAAGAATTGATGCTTTTGAATTGTGGTGTTGTAGAAAAGTCTTGAGAGTCCCTTAGACTGCAAGGAGATCAAACCAGTCAATCCCAAAGGAAATCAGTCCTGAAAATTCATTGGAAGGACTGATGTTGAAGCTGAAACTCCAATACTTTGATCACCTGACTTGAACAACTGACTTATTAGAAACTTTCCAACTTTCCCTGATGCTGGGAAAGATTGAAGGCAGGAGGAGAAGGGAACGACAGAGGATAAGATGGTTGGATGCCATCACCAACTCTATGGACATGAGTTTGAGTGAGCTCTGGCAGTGGTGATGTATGAGGATGCCTGGTGTGCTGCAGTCCATGGGGTTGTAGAGTTGGACGTGACTGAGCAACAGAACTGAACTAGACATCAAAGGAAACTCAATTACTTTTGCATAAAAGTACTTCTCCTCCCTCTGGAACCAAGAACACATCTAGAAATCCAGAACACTGTCTTCAAGACTGTCACTGCCCCCAGAAGGGGTGTGTGATAAAAGTAAATGAAAACTGCACAAAGCTGTCCAACTGACAGCTTCCTTTCTTCACTATAACTGAAGAGGAAAAGTTAAAATTTACAGTAGCTTCCTACTCATTCTGCTTCTGTAACTCAGCTTCCTCCTTGCAAAGTCTGGATCACATAGGTCACATAGTCTTGGAAAATGGAGACTTACAACAATGCTAGGAACTGAAGCTTATTTTACTCATGATTGCCCTGCTTTTGCAATTGCCTAGCAATGACAACCCACTCCAGTACTCTCGCTTGGAAAATCCCATGGATGGAGGAGCCTGGTAGGCTGCAGTCCATGGGGTCACTAAGAGTCGGACATGACTGAGCGACTTCACTTTCACTTTTCACTTCCATGCATAGAGAAGGAAATGGCAACCCACTCCAGTGTTCCTGCTTGGAGAACCCCAGGGGCGGGGGAGCCTGGTGGGCTGCTGTCTATGGGGTCTCACAGAGTCAGACACAACTGAAGTGACTTAACATCAGCAGGAGCAGCCCCTGTAATTCTGCTTAACCATGCCTATGTGTGTAAAGGTCAGGCATTCCCCTCTACCTCCCTGTCCTAACCACTGCTCTGTGTGCATGAAACCTCTAGTTTAAACCAGCCTATAAACAGTTAGGGATTTGATTTAGGTCATACCTGAATGGTCTAGCTTTTCCCTACTTTCTTCAATTTAAGTCTGAATTTGGTAATAAGGAGTTCATGATCTGAGCCACAGTCAGCTCCTGGTCTTGTTTTTGTTGACTGTATAGAGCTTCTCCATCTTTGGCTGCAGAGAATATAATCAATCTGATTTCGGTGTTGACCATCTGATGATGTCCATGTGTAGAGTCTTCTCTTGTGTTGTTGGAAGAGGGTGTTTGCTATGATCAGTGCATTTTTTTGGCAAAACTCTATGAGTCTTTGCCCTGCTTCATTCTGCATTCCAAGGCCAAATTGCCTGTTACTCCAGGTGTTTCTTGACTTCCTACTTTTACATTCCAGTCCCCTATAATGAAAAGGACATCTTTTTTGGGTGTTAGTTCTAAAAGGTCTTGTAGGTCTTCATTGAACTGTTCAACTTCAGATTCTTCAACGTTACTGGTTGGGGCATAGACTTGGATTACCAAAATATTGAATGGTTTGCCTTGGACTTGAACAGAGATCATTCTGTCGTTTTTGAGATTGCATCAAAGTACTGCATTTTGGACTCTTTTGTTGACCATGATGGCTACTCCATTTCTTCTGAGGGATTCCTGCCCGCAGCAGTAGATATAATGGCCATCTGAGTTAAATTCACCCATTCCAGTCCATTTTAGTTCACTGATTCCTAGAATGTTGATGTTCACTCTTGCCATCTCTTGTTTGACCACTTCCAATTTGCCTTGATTCATGGACCTGACATTCCAGGTCCCAACTGGTTGCAAATAGGAAAAGGAGTATATCAAGGCTGTATATTGTCACCTTGCTTATTTAACTTCTATGCAGAGTACATCATGAGAAATGCTAGACTGGAAGAAACACAAGCTGGAACCAAGATTGCTGGGAGAAATATCAATAACCTCAGATATGCAGATGACACCACCCTTATGGCAGAAAGTAAAGAGGAGCTAAAAAGCCTCTTGATGAAAGTGAAAGGGGAGAGTGAAAAAGTTGGCTTAAAGCTCAACATTCAGAAAACGAAGATAATGGCATCCGGTCCCATCACTTCATGGGAAATAGATGGGGAAACAGTGGAAACAGTTTCAGACTTTTTTTTTTTGGGCTCCAAAATTACTGCAGATGGTGACTGCAGCCATGAAATTAAAAGACGCTTATTCCTTGGAAGAAAAGTTATGACCAGCCTAGATAGTATATTCAAAAGCAGAGACGTTACTTTGCCGACTAAGGTCCGTCTAGTCAAGGCTATGGTTTTTCCTGTGGTCATGTATGAATGTGAGAGTTGGACTGTGAAGAAGGCTGAGTACTGAAGAATTCATGCTTTTGAACTGTGGTGTTGGAGAAGACTCTTGAGAGTCCCTTGGACTGCAAGAAAATCCAACCAGTCCATTCTGAAGGAGATCAACCCTGGGATTTCTTTGGAAGGAATGATGCTAAAGCTGAAACTCCAGTACTTTGGCCACCTCAGGCAAAGAGTTGACTCATTGGAAAAGACTCTGATGCTGGGAGGGATTGGGGGCAGGAGAAGGGGACAACCAAGGATGAGATGGCTGGATGGCATCATGGACTTGATGTACGTGAGTCTGGGTGAACTCCGGGAGATGGTGATGGACAGGGAGGCCTGGAGTGCTGCGATTCATGGGGTTGCAAAGACTCGGACATGACTGAGCAACTGAACTGAACTGAACTGATGCAATATTGCTCTTTAGAGCATTGGACCTTGCTTCTATTACCAGTCACATCCACAGTTGGGTATTGTTTTTGCTTTGGCTCCATCCCTTCATTCTTTCTGAAGTTATTTCTCCACTGACCTCCAGTAGCATATTGGGCACCTACTGACCTGGGAAGTTCCTCTTTCGGTATCCTATCATTTTGCCTTTTCATACTGTTCATGGGGTTCTCAAGGCAAGAATACTGAAGTGGTTTGCCATTCCCTTCTACACTGGACCACATTCTGTCAGACCTCTCCACCATGACCTGCCCATCTTTGGTTTTCCTGCAGGCTTGGCTTAGTTTCATTGAGTTAGACAAGGCTATGGCCCTAGTGTGATTAGATTGACTAGTTTTCTGTGAGTGTGGTTTCAGTTTGTCTGCCCTCTGCTGCCCTCTTGCAACACCTACCATCTTACTTTGGTTTCTCTTACCTTAGGTGTGGGGTATCTCTTCACGGCTGCTCCAGCAAAGCGCAGCCGCTGCTCCTTACCTTGAATGAGGGGTAGCTCCTCACCGCCACACTTCCTGACCTTCAACTTGGGATGGCTCCTCTAGGCCCTCCTATGCCCATGCAGCCACTGCTCCTCAGACGTGGGCTGGCTCCTCTCTGGCCGCTGCCCCTGACCTCAGATGCGAGGTGGCTCCTCTTGGCAGTCCCTGCACCGTCGCAGCCTGGCACTCTTGGCCGCTGCCCTTGACCTCGGAAGTGGGGTAACTCTTCTTGGCTGTTGCTCTTCGGGCATGGGGTCCTCCTGGCTTCTGCCCCTGACCTCGGACGTGGGGTAGATCCTCCCAGCCACACTTAGTGTGCCGGGCACAGCCGTGCGTGCTTAGTGAGCCAGAAAGCTAGATAGAGTGCCTGATGAACTATGGATTGAGGTTTGTGACATTGTACAGGAGACAGGGATCAAGACCATCCCCATGGAAAAGAAATGCAAAAAAGCAAAATGGTTGTCTGGGGAGGCCTTACAAATAGCTGTGAAAAGAAGAGAAGCAAAAAGCAAAGGAGAAAAGGAAAGATATAAGCATCTGAATGCAGAGTTCCAAAGAATAGGAAGAAGAGATAAGAAAGCCTTCTTCAGCCATCAATGCAAAGAAATAGAGGAAAACAACAGAATGGGAAAGACTAGAGATCTCTTCAAGAAAATTAGAGATACCAAGGGAATATTTCATGCAAAGATGAGCTCGATAAAGGACAGAAATGGTCTGGACCTAACAGAAGCAGAAGATATTAAGAAGAGGTGGCAAGAATACACAGAAGAACTGTACAAAAAGATCTTCACGACCCAGGTAATCATGATGGTGTGATCACTCATCTAGAGCCAGACATGCTGGAATGTGAAGTCAAGTGGGCCTTAGGAAGCATCACTACGAACAAAGCTAGTGGAGGTGATGGCATTCCAGTTGAGCTAATTCAAATCCTGAAAGATGATGCTGTGAAAGTGCTGCACTCAATATGCCAGCAAATTTGGAAAACTCAGCAGTGGCCACAGGACTGGAAAAGGTCCGTTTTCATTCCAATCCCAAAGAAAGGCAATGCAAAAGAATGCTCAAACTACCGCACAATTGCACTCATCTCACATGCTAGTGAAGTAATACTCAAAATTCTCCAAGCCAGGCTTCAGCAATACATGAACCGTGAACTTCCTGATGTTCAAGGTGGTTTTAGAAAAGGCAGAGGAACCAGAGATCAAATTGCCAACATCCGCTGGATCATGGAAAAAGCAAGAGAGTTCCAGAAAAACATCTATTTCTGCTTTATTGACTATGCCAAAGCCTTTGACTGTGTGGATCACAATAAACCTTGGAAAATTCTTTAAGAGATGGGAATACCAGACCACCTGATCTGTCTCTTGAGAAATCTGTATGCAGACCATGAAGCAACAGTTAGAACTGGACATGGAACAACAGACTGTTTCCAAATAGGAAAAGGAGTACGTCAAGGCTGTATATTGTCACCCTGCTTATTTAACTTCTATGCAGAGTTACAAAGTTTTTATAGACAGTGCACTCAGATTCACATCCATTGACTCATTGGAAAAAACTTTGATGCTGGGAGGGATTGGGAGGAGGAGGAGAAGGGCACGACAGAGGATAAGATGGCTGGATGGCATCACCGACTCGATGGACGTGAGTCTGAGTGAACTCCGGGAGTTGGTGCTGGACAGGGAGGCTTGGCGTGCTGCGATTCATGGGGTCGCAAAGAGTCGGAGACGACTATGAGACTGAACTGATAAACAGTTAGCATCACCCACTATAGTCTGATGTTATGCACTGTCTATCAAAACTTTGTAACTCCTTTGTTCAGGGCTCACAGCTTGGAGTGTTAACTCCTCTGGGCCCACCGGCATTCTCCAACTCTCTGAATGCAGTACTTGCTTTCTCAGTTACTGGTTTCTGCAACATAACCATCAAATTAAGCTAATCCATTCTTACCTCTTCCCAGAAGATATCCATATTCTCTATAGATCATCTCTTATACATATTTGGCTCTGGTCAATGCATTCCCCATCAGAAGAATCTGCAAACTAAAAACTACAAATTTGATTATTTAATTTTTATGCTTAGAACATGTGAGTTTCACGTAGGCACTGTCTAAAAACTAAAATGAGTCCAATAGATTTCAAGACTCTTCATGTTTGTGTTCCTGTCTCTTTCAACTTGTTAACCACCTTCTTTAGATCTCTACATTCGAGGTGTACTGTTCCCATCTCACTTTCCTGAATCAACCTTACAATCTCCTCCCTATTTTCTCTTCATCTCAGTGGTCTCTTTTCCCTTTTTGTTTCCTTGTCTCTTTTACCTATGAGTTCTCAGGCTTGTTAAATCTCCCTGATACTCATTACCTCACAATTCAACTAGTTACTTTCTTAGCTTCAGGTCTACTCAATGTTTACTTTAGTAGGAATGACTGTTGTTGCATTCTACATTCTTTTATGCAAAGTATTGTCACTAGATTGGCAACATCTGCTTTACTGATAGGCTTGATACAAATGAAATATCTGTACAGCAACTTAGATATGCTGAAGATAGCTTGGGAGTTTGAAGTTTTGAGGCTGATGAGCAAGAATCAGTGCTTTAACAAGCTCTCTGGACAACTAGTAGATATCAAATTTCAGAATTACTGCTCTAGTGTAGTTTTATAACTTTCATAGCTTCTTGTATTTTCTCTTTTGAAATAGTTATCACTTATTTTTCAAGTTCTTTCTACCTCATTCTTTTAAAAGTTTCTTAAGAGCATGACTATGAGCATTTTTTTTACAACATAAATAAGAACTGAAATATATCTTTTGAAAGAATCAATTAGTTAATTCAATAATTGATTGAAGGACCATGTATTGCAAAGAATGGAAGACCCGCTGATGACATCTGAGGTTTCTCCCTATGATCTGGAATCCAGATCATTATTTCTCACATTGCTAGTGTCCATCGAAATTGCATAGAGGTTTTATTAAAATATAGATTCTAATTCAAAAGATGTAATTGTGAGACCTGAGATTCTGCATATTTTAACAAGGTTTCTGGTGATAAATACTGCTATAATTTGGGCTATATTTTAAAGAATATGGAAAGCATATTCCTTGAGATTTTTCATGCATCAAATCTTTGACTAGAAGAACCAAATACACTTTCATTTTTGCTGACCTGCACTTTAAGATAACCACTATGTTTCTTCCTGTTATTGAGGCGAAGCTTTTTTTTAGAAATATACCTGTGACATATTCCTAAGTATACTATGTGGGTCAGGGCTGTTTGGCTTTCTGTGGATGAAAAAATAGGTTTAACCACTATTTCCTAATAGCCTTGCATGCCTGGAGCTATTCCGCTCTGTTCTTTTTAGTGTAATACACATCTTTTCAAACAACTTGTTGATGTTAAAAAATAGTAAAAGAACTGGCTTGTCAAGAGTGGAGTTGATACTTGTCAATCAAAACAAACCTCTTGGGAAAAACAATCCAGATTCATTTCATTTGACTGTTTCCTGAAAGGCAAGTACATTTTGAGAGGAGTTTGGATAATGAAGCAAGGAGAGCTTTAAGCCAGAATTGACAGGTAAAGCTTCAGCAAAGTTATCTTAAATTATATATTTAACTAATACAAAAGGTGAAAACCACTTTAGGAAAGAATTAAATAATGAAAAGTTCAAAGAGACAGGCCCAAAGGCCTTGCTAATAACCACGTTATTAGCTGTGGGTCATTCAGTAGGTCCCTTAATCACTCTAGGCCTCATCATTGAAGTGGAATTGATAATTACTACTCATCTTGCATTGTGGTTTTATGAATCAAATCAGGTAATACATAATAAAATCCTTTGCAGTAGTGCATGAAAAAGTAAATGATTAGGATTAATTCATATTGTTGTTGTCATTCAGTCACTAAGTTGTCTGACTTTTTGTGACCCAACAGGCTGCAGCATACTAGGCTCCTCTGTCCTCCACTATCTCCTTGAGTTTGCTCAAATCCATGTCCATTGAGTCAGTGATGCTGTCTAAACATCTCATCCTCTGCTGCCCCCTTCTCCTTTTGCCTTCAGTCTTTCCCAGAGTCAGGCTCTTTACCAGTGAGTCAACTCTTCACATCAGGTGGCCACAGTGTTGGAGCTTTAGTATCAGTCCTTCCAATGAATATTCAGGGTTAATTTCATTTAGGGTAGACTGGTTTAATCTTGCTGTCCAAGGGACTCTCAAGAATCTTCTCTAGCACCAAAATTTGAAAACAATAATTCTTCAGCGCTCAGCCTTCTTTATCATCCAGCTCTCACATTTGTACATGATTGCTGGTAAAACCATAGTTTTGACTATTCAGACCTTTGTCAGCAAAGTGATGTCTCAGCTTTTTAATATGCCGTCCAGCTTTGTCATAGCTTTCCTTCCAGAGAGTAAGTGTCTTAATTTCATGGCTTTGCTCACTGTCTGCAGTGATCTGCAGTTCGTAATACGTAGTAATTGCAACACTGTCCCCAAAGTTATGTGCATCATCCGGGATTTTTACCATCTCTTTGAGAGTACGTACTTGACTGTCTATGACTACTAGAGGCTGTGCTAACATTCTATTAATAGCATGACTTCAAAGAAGGACTAAAAAAACACTTTAAAAATTGAGTAAATTAGAAAATGTGAGCCAGAACTTATCTGATTTTAAACAGCTTTTCTGACCTTAGATTTGGAGAAAGCTTATGAGGATTTCAAGAGTTATTTCAGGACTGGTAAAATTAGACTCTGCATAAGTTTTCTGTTTTAACACAGTGATATTCTAAATTTGTACCTGGAAAGCATCTCTGGTCCTCCCTACCCACCTTAAATTATTAATACATATTAGAGGTGTAGCATTGCCACCAAATAGTTTTGCAAAATGAATAATTATATCAAGGCCTCATTTTGTGCCCATGCTAGAAGAATCTTAGTAAAAATGTTTTAGTCTGGACACAAACTCATTTGTATGACAAAGTGAGAATATCCACTCCTACCCCCCCCCCCCCCCCACATACACCCCACATACACACAAAAGAATGAGGAAAATTAAGTGAGGGAAAGTGAACCTTTAGAAAAGATGGGTGATTGTGATAATGGCATATGATTCCTATTTCCAGCATCATTGAACTCAAATTGGGTATTAGAGTGAGAAGGTGACAATGAAAGGATGAATAAAAGCTAATGAATGCTGCTCTGCAATACTCTTGGGACACGAAGAGCAAGGCACATTGGGACTATTACTAGGGTTATTGGAAAAGGCACTAGCAAATGTGGTGCAGCAATTACGGGTGTCAGTGGCAAGCATACCAGTTGTGATGTCTCACTAACTTCAATGTTAGGAACTGGAGCCAGAAATTAACACCCAGGATCATTGCTACTGAGGTATCAATGGTACTTTTAGTAGATAGCAACTCTGGTCACATAGCTCCTCCTTTTTGGATGTAGTGTTGATTAGAGACACCAGTGAAGCAGCAAATAAAGAAAATAGACAACATCTGTTATCCAAGACAGTTAGTTAATCCTTGGAACACTCATCAAGCATCCTCTGGTCATTTCTAGACAATTTTAGGAGAAACAGATTTTGGTTTAGAGATCTTGAGAGAGTGTCAGTGAAATGCTATTTTATTTTTCAGTTGTGATATGAGAATCACTGGTCACATTTTGTATGGTCACAACAAAAAAACAAAAGCAATAGTTCATTCTAATGCAAACAACACACATTTAAAACTTAGTACAATAATATTTATTTTTTCTGGTAACAAGACTAATATGTTGAGAATCTAGTCTATTCTAGCCAATCCGTTTACATCTAATCTTTATAATGAAAAGGCTTCATTCTTTGGTTACTTCAACTCTCTCAAATCAACAGGCTCCCTTCTTTGCTCACATCACTCTGAATAACAAACTGTAATATCTTATTTATTTAAACAAGGACATTAATAAAACCTACCCTCCACTTCCTCCTTCATTTTGATGAAGATGTTCAT
The DNA here is from genome assembly GCF_023091745.1 of Budorcas taxicolor. NCBI lineage: Eukaryota > Metazoa > Chordata > Mammalia > Artiodactyla > Bovidae > Budorcas > Budorcas taxicolor. The sequence goes on along the minus strand of NC_068917.1, from coordinate 17,482,148 downwards.
GTTAAGACCATTGATAACTTCATTCTGTAAGATCCACAGGAAACATTTTGTTTTACCTGAATGGCATTCATCAACATCTGACATAACTGCCTATTTGCTTCTCAGTTTTCCTCCTATCACTTCACCCTACTACACTTCCTCCTTATTTTTCTGAACCCTTGTACTGTCTTCAGAGTTGGACATGGCTGAAGTGACTCAGCAGCAGCAGCAGCAGCCAAAGTATTGGAGTTTCAGGTTCAACATCAGCCCTTCCAACGAAAACCCAGGACTGATCTCCTTTAGAATGGACTAGATGGATCTCTTTGCAGTCCAAGGGACTCTCCAGAGTCTTCTCCAACATCACAATTCAAAAGGATCAATTCTTCAGTGCTCAGCTTTCTTCACAGTCCAACTCTCACATCCATACATGGCCACTGGAAAAACCATAGCCTTGACTAGACGGACCTTAGTCGGCAAAGTAATGTCTCTACTTTTCAATATGCTGTCTAGGTTGGTCATAACTTTCCTTCCAAGGAGCAAGCATCTTTTAATTTCATGGCTGCAGTCACCATCTGCAGTGATTTTGGAGCCCATAAAAATAAAGTCAGCCAATGTTTTCCAATCTATTAATGGGATTGGATGCCATGATCTTCGTTTTCTGAATGTTGAGCTTTAAGCCAACTTTTTCACTCTCCTCTTTCACTTTCATCTGTGAATGGTGCCACCAACTATGCATATCCTTTATGTCTTCCTTCTCTTCTCATACAAAGCTCTCAGTCCAACCCATAAACCCTAGATTTTCAATCTGCATTCCGGCACTATTTGTCTGTAGCCATTTGTTTTTAGTGCAGGCTTCCCAGGTGGCTCACTGGTAAATAATCTGCCTGCCAATGCAGGAGACATGGGTTCAGTTCTTGGGTTGGTAAGATTCCCTGGAGGAGGAAACACCAACCTACTCCAGTGTTCCTGCCTGGAAAATTCCATGGATAGAGGGGCCTGGTGGGCTACAGCCCATGGGTTTGCAAGGAGATGGACATGACTGATCACAGCACAGCACATGTGTTTTTAGACTCTGGAACTGAAGATAATAAACTGCTCTTACACATTCCATTCATTCAATCAAAACATATGGACTATATATTTAAAATAAACATAACACTATCCATCAATTCATTCAACATTAAACTAATGAGAACCTATACAGTTTTTCAATCAAATAATCCATTACTTTTTAGCAGCTATAGCACTAGATACATATTCATTTGTTGGTTGTGTATGTTGTCAGATATTACTTTTGCAACTTGTAAGGGAATTTTAAAAGGAACTTCTCTGTTTCACATAATGGCCCATGGGAAACCTTGTAAATTTAGAAAGAAACAGTCACCTACAAAATAGTAACCATGTTTACTCACTAAACAATTATAGCTGAATTCTCTTTAGAGAAATAAACAAGCTATTCAGCTCCTTCAAATTGATTTTTACCTTTATATACATTATACTTATTTTGGCCACCCCTTTTCTTAAAAACCACCAAACATAAGAACCCTATAAAATTATTTGTACCTAAAATAAATGAGGAAGACATTATTACTATTCCTTGCTCTTTTCGCCTAGAGACAATATGCTTTCTTCACTCTGACTTTTGCTTTAATATTTGTGAAAATTAAAGGATGATGCATCTTAAATAGACAGCTTTGATTTGCATAAAATACAAGTTTGCTCAAGCTCTTGAAAGCACTTCAGAGAGTACTTAAAGGCTGAGAATATTTCCCTGCTCATTATATATGCAACACTCAAATGCATCTGGTGATATATATTTTATTAACAGTGTTTCCCTGTCTCCCTGCCCAAATATACTGATTTACTCATCACACCTACCTTTTCTCTCCCTATTCCTATTTGGATAGAGTGCCATTGTGTATGGAGGTGGGTGGGACAGGAGAGAATAAGGGAAGGAGTTTTGAGTCAAAGCACAGGAAACTGCTCCAAGATGAATAGGATGAGACTTGGTGTGCTTTTCTGAAGAGGCGAGGGAGGAAGGGAGGGGGAAATAGACAAATATAGACAGCCTCTACCACTTGCCAAGAATTTTAATTTCCGTGGATATTTAGAGAGTGCTTGGATGCTCAAGTACATTGAGGGGGTAATAGCCTTACTTTTGTGAGTACATTAATCCAACTTCTTTTGTTCTTTATTATCTTGCTTTTCATCAATTTACTTCTTCCTTCCTTCCTTTCTGCCTTTCTCTATCTTCTTTGTTCCCTTCCTTCCATCCTTCTTTATTAGCTCACGTTTTTGCTGACCTAGTATAAACAGTGAATCTTAATTTTCCATTGGAGAAAATAAAAATATTACCTCATCAGTACAAGGTTTAGCATAGTTCTCAGAAACTGTGCTGTGACAAGTGTGTTCCCCAAGCCAACACAGGTTCTCATTAATGCTTACATGGACTCTATTGAAAATATTTAGCTGGGCTTCTAAATTTCAAACTTCTTTTGTTGTATTGTTTTTGTAATTACCTTATAATTATTGTACATACACACACATACACAATCACACACACATATATATGCTGCTAAGTCGCTTCAGTCATGTCCGACTCTGTGCAACCCCATAGACAGCCTCCTACCAGGCTCCTCTGTCCCTGGGATTCTCCAGGCAAGAACACTGGAGTGGGTTGCCATGTCCTTCTCCAATGCATGAAAGTGAAAAGTGAAAGTGAAGTCGCTCAGTCATGTCTGACTCTTAGCAACTCCATGGACTGCAGCCTCCCAGACTCCTCCATCCATGGGATTTTCCAGGCAAGTGTACTGGAGTAGGGTGCCATTGCCTTCTCCGACATATATATATGACGCATATATATTTTGATAAAAGATAAGCTGAGGCACATGAAAACTTTGGCCCCATGGTTCTATGATACGTGTATACTAAATGAATTCTTTAGATTTCATTAGAATGCAGATTCCCAAAACCTATCTACAAAATTTGATTTACTTGTTCTTGGACTGTCTCATGAATCTCCATTTTTTAAAAAAACGATGATTCTGATATTTAACAGTCTAATCATACTATTTCCTGATAGTTCAGTTGGTAAAAAATCCACCTGCAATGCAGAAGACCCTGGTTCAATTCCTGGGTTGGAAAGATCCGCTGGAGAAGGGATAGGCTACCCACTCTATTATTCTTGGATTTCCCTTGTGGGTCAGGTGGTAAAGAATCTGCCTGCAATGTGGGAGACCTGGGTTTGATCCCTGGGTTGGGAAGATCCCCTGCAGAGGGGAATGGCTACCCACTCCAGTATTCTGGACTGGAGAATTCCATGAACCTTAGTCCATGGGGTTGCAAAGAGTTGGACATGACTGAGCAACTTTCACTTACTTAATTACATTAAACTTCTCAATATACTCATAAATAATACCTACTTCATTCACCATGTTTTTAGTAGTTTCTTCTTTTAGAATACTCTGAATCTCACAAAAATCAAGTCAAATTCTCCTGAATGTCACTGTCTAGACTAAAATAACCCTGTCTCATCAGTCCTTCCCAGCACCTCACCCATGCTTCCAACTGTCTTCTTTGATACTGTGTTAAAGTAAGTAAGTCTTGGGACTTCTCAGGTGGCTCAATGGTAAAAAATCCACCTTGTAATGCAGTGGATGCAGGTTCAGTCCTTGGGTTGAGAAGATCCCCGGGAGAAGGAAATGGCCACCCACACCAGTATTCTTGCCTAGGAAATCCCATGGACAGAGGAGCCTGGTGGGCTACAGTCCATGGGGTCACAAAGAGTCAGACAAGACTGAATAACTGAATAATATCAACAATAATAAGTTTTGTTTCACTTGACAATTCTGTTTGTTTTTGTAAGCTTTTATTAGTATTTGCATTTCTTATATTGGTGCAGTGACTGACACATAATTATGACACAGAAAAGCATATTTTAGGAATAAGCATAGAGTTTTCCTTTTCTTTCAGAATATTTGATGTGGAGATATGTATAAAAACACTAGCTATATGTAATTTCCTCATTTTTATTTTCAGTTATAAATTTAATACATATAAAATAAAATTTAAATAAGTTTAATTAAATAAATACAAAGGGTGTCCCTGGTGGTTCAGTGATAAAGAATCCTCCTGCCAATGCAGGAGACTTGGGTTAAATCCCTGGTTGGGGAAGATCCCCTGGAGAAGGAAATGGCAACCCACTCCAGTATTCTGGCCTGGAGAATTCCATGGACAGAGAAGCCTGGTGAGTCCACTGGGTCACAAAAGAGTCAGACATGACTTAGTGACTAAATGACAACAACAACAAATAAATACTAAAGGTCTCCAAAACCTACAACCCAGAGAAAATACATTTGCTGACATTTCTTGTAGATCGTTCAATTATACACAAAATATACTTTTTCTTTCACTAAAAACAGGATGGTTGTGTTTTAAAATTTGCTTTAATTTTTTAATCAACAGATTGCATTTCTTAGAGCAGTATTATGTTGCAGAAAGGACAGAGAGATGCTCAGCCCTACTCCTCAGGCTACCCCCATCCTTTATCCACCAAGTATTTCCCTATTGTTAACATCTATCATGGGTGTGATACATTTAAAAAACTGATAAACCAATACTGATACATTATTATTAACTAAAGTGCATAGTTAATTTATTGTTTTTTTAATTGGAGTATAGTTGCTTTACAATGTTATGTTAGATTCTGTTGTACAACAAAGTGAATCAGTGAAATTATACATATATCCCCTCCCTCCTGGACCTCCCTACCCCCCACCCACATATCCCACCCCTCTAGGTCATCACAGGGCTGAGCTCCCTGTACTACACTGCAGGTTCCCACTGGCTATATATTTTATGCATGGTACTGCATGTATGTCAATCCTAATCTCCCATTTTGCCCCACTCTCCCAGTCCTCCTCCATGTCCAGATGTCCTTTTTCTATGTTGGTGTCTATTGCTGCCCTGGAAATAGGTTCACCTGCATCACTTTTCTAGATTCCATATGTATGCATTAAAATATGATATTTGTTTTTATCTTTCTGATTTACTGCATTCTACATGGGCTTCATTCTTGGTGTTTTACATTTCTATGGGTTTGACAACGTATAATATCATGGATTCACAATTATATTATCATAAAAAATAGTTTAACTGCCTTAAAACTCCCCGGTGCTACAATCCCTGGGCATCACTGATCCTTTTATTCTTTGCATTGTTTTGCCTGTTTCAGATGTCAGCTGGTTGGAATCATGTGGTATGTAACCTTTTCAGATTGGCTTCTTTCACTTATCAATATGTATTAAAGTTTTCTCCATTGTCTTTTATGGGTTGATAGCTCATTTCTTTTTATTGCTGAATGTTATTACATTACTGGATGAGTCATAGTTTTCATATCCATTAACTTATTGAGGGACATCTTAATTGCTTCTGTACTCAGTCCCTTAGTCATGACCCCATGGACCATAGCCCACCAGGCTCCTCTGTCCTTGTAATTTTCCATGCAAGAATACTAGAGCAAGTTTTCATTTCATTCTCCAGGGGATCATCCTGATCCCGGGATCAAACCTGCATCTCCTGTGTCTCCTGAATTGGCAGGGGGATTCTTTACTACTAACACTGCCTAGGAAGCCCCTTAGTTGTCTCTAAGTTTTGGAAGTTATGAATAAATCTCCTATAAACACTCACGTGCAAGATTTTGCATGTTCATAGTTTTCAATGTATTTTGGCAAAATGAAGTAGCTCAGTCGTGTCTGACTCTTTGCAATCCCTTTGACTGTAGCCTACCATGTTCCTCCCTCCGTGGGGTTCTCCAGGCAAGAATACTGGAGTGGGTTGCCACTGGGACAAAGATTTCTGGGTCAAGTGGTTACTCTATGTTCAAGTTTGTAAGAAATTTCCAGTTTCTTCCAAAGTGATTGCACAATTTTGTATTCCCATCAACATGAATGAGAGTTAATCTTACTCCATGTCTCACCTGGATGTGGTGTTGTCAGTATTTTGGATTTTAGACATTCTGGAAGATGTGTAGTGGTTCTCATTATTGTTTTAATTTTCAATCCCTTAATGACATATGATTACAATCAACCTTTTATATACTTATCTGTATATCTTCTTTGGTAAGATGTCACTTCAGATCTTTTGTCCTGCTTTTCTTTTCACTTATTTTGAAATTTCCAAATCAGAAGTTTCTTAAAAAAAAAAAAAAAAGATGTTTATTTTTGATAGTATCTACAAAATTGTGTAACTTAGGAAATTTATATGTTGATGTGGTCGATTTCCTCCCCTAAATATTCTTATAAATATTTTCTAGTTGAACTAAAGTGATCCCATAAGTTGGGCTAGGTATCATTATAAAGTAGGAATAAATGTCTGAAATTAGTAAGTCTCATTCAAGTAGCAAACATAGACAGGTATTTAGAAAACTTAACTTCTAATGTACAATCATAGAAGATGCCACTCAAGTTGGTTCCTTTAATGTAAGCTGTGTAGAAAGGAGCTATTAAATAGAAAAGCCTAAGCATGAAATTCTGATAGTCACTTAAATGTATATAATCTCCCTTCAAAAACACATATGCCATTATTTAATATAGGCATTATTATACATAATTGATTTGATTTAAAATATACACTATTAAGAGCAAATTATAGTTTTATTACTGATCATGACAAAATACTACTTCAAAAAATCACTTATGAATCAAATGGATTTAAAAACTAGTTATCATTTTTGCCTCAGGACATGCAAAGTTTCAGGACAAGAGACAGTGTAATGGGAAGAGTATAATATATATTATGGTAGAATTTCTATGTAAGAAATCTAGTGACAAAAAATTACTGTAGAGGATTTTGACATACATGTAAAGACTCCTATTTTAAAATGTTAATATTTACTCCACATTGCAACCTGATTCCTTTTTCACAAATGGTTTTGAATATCCCACTTCCAAATTCAGAATTACAGTGCCCTCACCATGAAAAGAATTATGCTTTATCTACTTCATTATGCTTTATCTACTTCATTAGCCCTTGTATGAATATGCTTCAATAATATATATTCTATAGATTTATGAGAAATTCAAGAGAAAGACTTCTGTGATATGGTTACAAAGTTATATTTAGAACAACAAAGGATAGAGAAGAAATTTAGGAAACAGAAACCCACAAAAGATGTGTGGTTTTTGTACAGTTATGTAGCCAAATTGATTCAGTAAAACAAACTTAGTATAGCCAAGTAAATTATGTTCACTCATAGAAACTTCCTGCTATCTATCTATCTATATCTATCTATCTATCTATCTATATATATATATATATATATATATATATATATACACACACACACACTATATATATATATTTAGTGTATTTTATGCTTAAAGAATATTTTATTTTTTTTAAACATGACATTTTAAAGGCACTCAAAAATTTTTATAACTTGTTTAAAACTGTAGTCATTATAGCCATTTGCTAGACTACTCTAGAAATGCAGTGAATAATTAGAATGAGAGACATTGGACATGGTAGTATATTTTTCTCTGCTATATGTCAATGGGAAATTAAAGATGTGTCCTGGTTTCTTTCCAAATGTATCACAGAATCTATTTTTTTGGGATCCAAAATCACTGCAGATGGTGGTTGCAGCCATGAAATTAAAAGACACTTACTCCTTGGAAGAAAAGTTATGACCAAAATAGATAGCATGTTGAAAAGCAGACATTACTTTGCCAACAAAGGTCCATCTAGTCAAGGCTATTGTTTTTCCAGTGGTCATGTATGGATGTGAGAGTTGGACTGTGAAAAAAGCTGAGTGCTGAAGAATTGATGCTTTTGAACTGTGGTGTTGGAGAAGACTCTTGACAGTCCCTTGGACTGCAAGGAGATCCAACCAGTCCATTCTGAAGGTAATCAGCCCTGGGATTTATTTGGAAGGAATGATGTTAAAGCTGAAACTCCAGTACTTTGGCCACCTCATGCAAAAAGTTGACTCATTGGAAAAGACCCTGATGCTGGGAGGGATTGAGAGCAGGAGGAGAAGGGGACGACAGAGGATGAGATGGCTGGATGGCATCACTGATTCGATGGACGTGAGTCTGAGTGAACTCCGGGAGTTGGTGATGGACAGGGAGGCCTGGTGTGCTGAGATTCATGGGGTTGCAAAGAGTCGGACACGACTGAGCGACTGAAATGAACTGAACTGAATGGTTAAGTACTTCATGGACTTCCCTGGTGGCTCAGATGGTAAAGCGTCTGTCTACAATGCGGGAGACCCAGATTCGATCCCTGGGTTGGGAAGATTCCCCGGAGAAGGAAATGGCAATCTACTCCAGGACTATTGCCTGGAAAATCCCATGGACAGAGGAGCCGGGTAGCCTACAGTCCATGGGGTCGCAAAGAGTCGGACACGACTGAGCGACTTCACTTCATTTCACTTATATTATCATACATCAAAACAAACAGTTGAAATTCTAATAGTCATCTCAAAATGGATGTGTCCAATCTTAACTACTATTTCCATTACCCTCCTGACTCTAGCATTCTCCTTTCACCATCTCAGTTAAATATACTTCCAGTCTTCTTGTTGTCAGGCTCTAATACCTGGAGTTATCCTTGATCTTCTCTTTCTCTCACACTCTTCATCCATGCCTCCAGGAAATTATGGTTATTTTATTTAGAAGGTATCTTCACAACCTGAATATTCACTACGTGTACTGCTATCAACAGATCAGAGATACCATCAACTTTTTTCTAAATTATTGCAATAGCCTCCTGGACTGTTTCCTTATTTTTAAACTTGTCCCCATGTTTACTTTGAAAGTCTAATGTCTTAACATAGACATTATGTTATATCTAATGTCTAATCCTTAACATAGAGCAGCCAGGATGAATATTTCAAGACAGCTTAGAATATAACACTCAAATCTTGCTAAAATAGTAGTTTAAATGGCTCTCCATTTCATTCATAATAAAGTTAGAATCCTTATATAGTCTCAAAAGTAATGGTAAGACCCTCATTACCTCTAGAGAGCATCTTCTTTTGCCCTACCCTGTATTCACTGAACTCATTCATGTTTCTCTAACCCAAGTATACTCTTGCCTCAGTGGTATTGCTTCAGTCTTCTAGCTGCAGTTAATTTTCCCCAGATACATTCTTGGTTAAATTTCCAGCCAATTTTAAGCTTTGTTCACATCTCGCCTTCTCAGATAGGTTTCCCTTAGTGACTCTAATTCATATTGTAACCTGTTCCCTCCACCCCTATTTCACCTCCTCATGTCTGTCATACCTGATCCCTTTCCTATGCTCTATTCTTTTCTGTTTGCTCTACAGTCTTCTTAAGGACACTCAAACACAGTTCTGTCTCAGTCTCTGTGGGGTCTCTGGGTCCTGGTGAGCACAAAGTATGTTTGAGCAGCAGGGGCAGGGGCTCTGTGTGTAGTAGACCTGGGTATGGCATAAGCCCTCTTGGAGGAGGTCGCCTTTAACCCCACCACAGTAGCCACCAGAACTTACACAGGACTGGGGAAATAGACTTTTGGAGGGCACAAACAGAACATTATGTGCACCAGGACCCAGGAGAAAGGAGCAGTGACCCCACAAGAGACTGACCCAGACTTGCCTGTGAGTGTTCAGGAGTCTCCGGTGAAGGTGTGGGTTGGCGGTGGCCTGCTGCTAGGGTCCCGCACTGAGTGCAGGGTGTGTGCATGGGACCTTTTGAAGGAGGTCACCATTGTCTTCATTACCTCTACCACAGTTTGGCCTCAGGTCAAATAACAGGGAGGAAACACAGCCCTGCCCATGGACAGAATAGTGGATTAAAGATTTACTGAGAATGGCCCCGCCCATCAGAACAATACCCAGTTTCCCCCTCAATCACTCTCCCCCATCAGGAAGCTTCCATAAGCCTCCTATCCTTCTCCATCATAGGGCAGACAGAATGAAAACCACAGTGACAGAAAACTAACCAATCTAATCACATGGACCACAGCCTTGTCTAACTCAATATAACTATTAGCCATGCAGTGTAGGGCTACCCAAGATGGATGGTCATGGTGGAGAGTTCTGACAAAATGTGGTCCACTGAAGAAGGGAATGACAAACCGCTTCAGTATTCTTGCCTTGAGAACCCCATGAAGAGTATGAAAAGGCAAAAAGATCGGACACTGAAAGAGGAACTCCCCAGGTCAGTAGGTGCCCAATATGCTACTGGTAATCAGTGGAGAACTAACTCCAGAGAGAATGAAGAGACAGAGCCAAAGAAAAACAACACCAAGTGGTAGATGTGACTAGTGATAGAAGTAAAGTCTGATGCTGTAAAGAGAAATATTGCATAGGAACCTGGAATGTTAGGTCCATAAATCAAGGCCAATTGGAAGTGGTCAAACAGAAGATGGCAAGAGTGAACATTGAAATTTTAGGAATCAGTGAACTAAAATGGACTGGAATGGGTGAATTTAACTCAGATGACCATTAGGAGCCATCATAGTAAAAAAAAAAAAAAAAAAAAATAAGAGTCCGAAATGCAGTACTTGGATGCAATCTCAAAAACAACAGAGTGATCTCTATTCATTTCCAACGCAAACCCTTCAATATCACAGTAATCCAAGTTTATGTCCCAACCAGTAATGCTGAAGAAGCTGAAGTTGGATGGTTCTATGTAGACCTACATGACCTTTCAGACCTAACACCCCCAAAAGATGTCCATTTCATTATAGGGGACTGGAATGCAACAGTAGGAAGTCAAGAAAGACCTGGAGTAACAGGCAAATTTGGCCTTAAGTACAGAATGAAGCAAGGCAAAGACTAATAGAGTTTTGCAAAGAGAACGCACTGATCAGCGCAAACACCCTCCTTCAACAACACAAGAGAAGACTGTACACATGGACATCACAGATGGTCAATACCAAAATCAGATTGATTATATTCTTTGCAGCCAAAGATGCAGAAGCTCTATAAAGTCACTGAAAACAAGACCAGGAGCTGATTTTGGCTCAGATCACGAACTCCTTATTGCCAAATTCAGACTTTAATTGAAAAAAAATAGGGAAAACCACTACACCATTCAGTATGACTTAAATCAAATCCCTTATGACTATACAGTGGAGTGAGAAATAGATTCAAAGGGATAGATCTCATAGACAGAATTTCTGAAGATCTATGGACAGAGGTTCCTGACATAGTACACGAGGCAGTGATCAAGATTACCCCCAAGAAAAAGAAATGCGAAAAGGTTAAATGGTTGTCTGAGTAAGCCTTACAAATAGCTATGAAAAGAAGAGACGTGAAAGGCAAAGAAGAAAAGGAAAAATGTACCCATTTGAATGTAGAATTACAAAGAATAGCAAGGAGAGAAAAGAAAGCCTTCCTCAGTGATCAGTGCAAAGAAATAGAGGAAAACAATTGAATGAGAAAGACTAGAGATTTAAGAAAATTAAAGCTAGCAAGGGAACATTTCATGCAAAGATGGGCTCAATAAAGGACAGAAATGATATGGACCTAACAAAAGCAGAAGATACTAGGAGGAGGTGGCAAGAATACATAGAACTGTACAAAAAAGATGTTCATGACCCAGATAATCATGATGGTATGATTACTCATCTAGAGCCAAACATCCTGGAATGTGAAGTCAAGTGAGCCTTAGGAAGCATGGCTATGAACAAAGCTAGTAGAGGTGATGGAATTCCAGTGGAGCTGTTTCAAATCCTGGAAGATGATGCTGTGAAAGTGCTGCACTCAAAATGCAAGTAAATTTGGAAAAGTCAGCAGTGGGCACAGGACCGGAGAAGGTCAGTTTTCATTCCAATCCCAAAAAAAGGTACCAAAGAGTACTCAAACTACTACACAATTGCACTCATCTCACACACTAGCAAAATAATGCTCAAAATTCTCCAAGCCAAGCTTCAATAGTACATGAACTGTGAACTTCCAAATGTTCAATCTGGATTTAGAAAAGGCAGAGGAACCAGAGATCAAATTGCCAACATCCCTTGCATTGTCAAAAAAGCAAGAGAGTTCCAGAAATACATCTACTTTTGCTTTATTGACTCTGCCAAAGGCTTTGACTGTGTAGAAAACAATAAACTGTGGAAAATTTTTAAGGAGATGGGAATACCAGACCACCTGACCTGCCTCCTGAGAAATCTATATGCAGGTCAAGAAGCAACAGTGAGAAATAGACATGCAACAACAGACTGGTTCCAGGTCAGGAACGGAGTACGTCAAGGCTGTATAACATCACCCTGCTTATTTAACTTATATGCAGGTTACATCATGGGAAATGCTGGGCTTGATGAAGCACAAGCTGGAATCAAGATTTCTGGGAGAAAATATCAATAACCTCAGACAGGCAGATGACACCACCCTTATGGCAGAAAGCGAAGAACTAAAGAGCCTCTTGAAGAAAGTGAAAGAGGACAGTGAAAAAGTTGGCTTAAAATTCAACATTCAGAAAACGTTCGTGGCATTCGGTCCCATCACTTCATGGCAAGCAGACGGGGAAACAATGGAAACAGTGATAGTCTTTATTTCTGACTCCAAAATCACTGCAGATGGTGACTGCAGCCATGAAATTAAAAGACGCTTGCTGCTTGGAAGAAAAGTTATGAGCAAAATATCAGCATATTGAAAAGCAGAGACATTACTTTGACAACAAAGATCCATCTAGTCAAAGCTATGTTTTTTCCAGTGGTCATGTATGGATGTGAGAGTTGGACTATTAAAGAAAACTGAGCACCGAAGCATTGATGCTTTTGAACTGTGGTGTTGGAGAAGACTGTTGAGAGTCCCTTGGACTGCAAGGAGATCCAACCAGTCCATCCTAAAGGAAATCAGTCCTGAATATTCATTGGAAGGACTGATGATGAAACTGAAACTCCAATATTTTGTCTACCTGATGCGAAGAACTTATTCATTTGAAAAGAGCTTGTTGCAGGAAAAACAGAAGGCAGGAGAAGGGGATGACAGAGGATGAAATGCCTGAATGGCATCACCGAGTCAATGGACATGAGTTTGAGTGAATTCTGGGGGTTGGTGATGGACAGGAAGGCCTGGTATGCTTTAATCCATGGGATCCCAAAGAGGTGGACATGGCTGAGCAACTGAACTGACTGAGTCTTCTTAAGGACTAATGAGTTTTTTCTTTAATTCATCTCTTGTCTCATATGCTATCATAGCCAGCTAAAAGAAGCTGAAAATCTCTATCTGGGATCTCTTTAGCCAAAGTAACGAGGTTCATTACTTATTCCTTAACTTCCTAAATAACTCCCTTACAACTGGAGGGAGACCTATGATTACTCAAGTTTCTGCCTGGTTAAGGGAAGAGCAACTGGTGCAACCATCCTAATCCCAGTGAAGTAAAAAAGAGAGAGAGAATAGGTAAGGTGGCTGGGACTTGTAGAGCAGAATTATTAACAAGGAGGGAGCTACACAAGAGTTCTAAAAAACATTACAAATAATTACAAAGGAGATATAGCCACAAACTGAATAAACCTTCTTTTAGCTCTTATAGGATTGTCTTCCTTTAGAATTAAAATTACTTTGTATTGTATATACCTACCTATGCTTAGCTTACACCTTTTCTTGTACTCTGTAAACTTTTTAAAGGCAGGTGGTTGTGCATAAAACCATGTATTTTTAGCAATGATCAATATTTGTTGAATTTTTTAAAATGTTAAAATAGTTAAGAAAATGTCTAGCTCATCTGTTTTTTTTTTTTTTAAGTAAATGGAATCACTTAGTTTGATATTATGAATATATATCCATTTTTAAATTGACTATAATTTTTAGTAACATAATTGATTGCCATTTTGCCTCTTTAAAAATTCTTAACATATCATAATATATACTTAAAAGTCATTAATTGGCATTAGGCACACTCTTCAACAGTGCCTAGACACTCTTTGCGCTTAGTCGCTGGGTTGTGTAAAACTCTCTGTGACCCTTTGGACTCTAGCCCACCAGGCTCCACTGTTCGTGGGATTTTTCAGGCAAGAATACAGGAGTGGGTTGCCATTTTCTTCTCCTGGGGATCTTCTTGACCCAGGCAGGGATCAAACCCACATCTCCTGTGTCTCCTACATTACAGGTGTATTCTTTATCTGCTGAGCCATCTGGGAAGTCCAGACATTCTTTACATCTAAGTTAGAAACAAAATTAAGATACTATATGTAGCTTGTAAGAAGAAAAAAAGGCTAGTTATTGGTTTAAACTTCATAACTGTTTAGGCTTATGGATTTTATCCAATCCTCAATGCATGATAGAGAAGAAAATTTTACTAACAAACTAAATTTTTAGTTTTAAACAGAAACTATCCAAATTAGCTGATTTCTAGCTGCATTTCCTTTACTACTAACTATATTAAGTGGTGATTATATAGGCAGGCTATAACCCTCACCCATTACCTCTTGTATTCACTAGAAATGGAAAATGATGATTTGAACAAGCCTATAAAATATGATTTATCTTAAAACTCACTAAAGTTTCTTAATAAAATCTTACATCATATTCTAAAACTCTGTAGTACTTATGACTCTTTTACTTTATAAAAGTCTAAGATTAATAAACAGGAAGAAAAAAAGAAGAAATATGAAGGAATTATTTTCCCTGAAGTGAAAATTATAGTCTATTTTTATCAACATTGACTTTTAAAAATAAGGATGTGGTAGGCTGAATAATGGATCCCCAAGAGCTTGTCATGTCCTAATTCCTGGAACTTGTGAATATTATTTTATATGGTAAAAGATGGGAGAAGAGAATAATCCTGATTTATTCAGGTTGACCCTAATTGCAGTCACAAATATCTTTATATATAAAAGGGAGACATGGGGAAATTTGACACAGACAGGGGAAATCAATGTGACCAGGAAAGCTGAGACTATAGTGATGTGGCCATAAGCCAAGGAATGCTGGAGGAAGCAGAGAATATATTCTCCCCTTGGTTTCCAGGGGGAGTATGACTTGGTCAGCATGACTCTGGCTGAGTGAAACTGAATTAGACACCTGGCCTCCCTAAATGTGAGAGAATAAATTTATGTTTGTGGTGATTTGTTGCAGAAGCCAGCAGAAGATAATATAGTATTGTTGATAACTATTTAACTATTCTTAAAGCCCAGTCTACAGGTTTCCCAGGTGGTATATGGTAATGGATTTACCTAAGAATGTAGGAGACACAAGAGACACAGGTTTTATCCCTGGTTTGGAAAGATCCTCTGGAGACAGAAATGGGAACCCACTCCAGTATTTTCATGTGGAAAATGCTATAGACAGAGGATCCTGACAGGCTACAGTCCATGGGATTGGACACGAGTGAGTGAGCCCAACAACAGCGTTGAGTCTTTAACAGTAGGAAAAAATGAGATTTGTATAGAATAAGATTGTGGAGCTACTCTGTAACTTTTTCTGTTTAAGAAAATAAAAACAAGTATTGGAGTAAATATTTTTGCTCCCTGTTCTAGCACCTCATCTAGTCTTAGGAAAAGAATCATAATAGACACTGAATAGGTTCAGGATTCTCAAGGCATTTCATTCTCCCTATTTGAAAATTCAACAGACTTTCCTCCTGAGGAGAACAAATGAATCTGGGCTGTGTTGACCTCCATTGCCCTATCTTCTCTTTCCACAGTCTTTTACAACTTCTTTTCTTTTGGTTGGGATGCAAAGACTGAGGAAGGGGAAGAAAAAGGGAACTAAAATTGATCCCATCCCAACTTATATTCTGGTTAAAAATATGCAAAAGCACAAGAATAGCCGCTAGGAAAAGAAGTTCCCCCAAAGAAGAGAGGTTTATGGAGGAGTTCTCTGGACACGTCTGTATTTTCTCAGATTTGGGGAAATAGGTGTAAACCTGGGACAAACAGAAAAGCACATTCCTGAACTTTGTCCTGCTCACTTTCACTCATCTGTCAATTCCTACCATCTGAAATCTAGTAATTAGATTTTTCTTAGGCCCTTTCAAGTTGCAAGGAAAGAAGAATGAGTTAGAAAACCAAAGATGAAAGGGACTTATTAAGTACATATAAGAAGAAAGGAAATCCAGACAGCTCTCTAAGTGGCTGGACCTGTACTTCAATAAATATTATTTCCATCTCCACTTAAGCGGCCAGAATTCAAGAGCACTATGGAGAGCTGTAACTAATGCTGACAAGTCTTTGACAAGGAGAAAAAAAATTTCACCACATTCCATTGGCTTTAGAACAGGTTTTGGTATAAAGGAACATTTTCTAGAAATGTTTGATAATCCCACTTTCTTGGATTATATCTGGCATTTCTGGTAGTTCATATTCTAAGCATTTCTATCTTCTTGTTTGCTTGACTTAATTAATACTCAAGTTGGCAGTAGTTCTGACACTCAAGCAGCAATAGAACTTAATAGGCTTTTCCAGTAAACACCAGTTTGGGTTTTATAGAATCTATTAGTTTGGGGGGAATCTCTCTTATGTTCTTCTCCTGTTTGACTTATTCAAACAGCTTCTGCTCTTTCTCCTTCTTGTGTCATTTTCTGATTTTTCTCACATAACATTTCATCAGGTTATCTAATTAAAAAAAAAAAGTTTGGCAACCACTTTCAGTCAAGCTGGGCCCTTAGGCTCTAAATAATTGGCAAGTTCCCATCTGTATTGTATATTAACACAGGTACAGAAAATAAAAGGATGCATCTTCTGTATAGATATAGTAGTGATAGAATTAACTAGAAGTTTATTTAACATTAAAAAAATAACCATACACTAATAATTCTAAATAGTATTAGCGATAAAACATTCCTCCTTGCTGGGGCACATGGCTGCAACTGCTCCTTCTCTCTTGATATGCCATTTACAAATAGCCTTCATCTTTCCAAACATTCTTATGAATTATATCTTAGAAAAACTTTTTTACATGTTTTCCTATTTTTTAAATTTTTTATTTTATATTTGAGTATAGCTGATTAACAATGTTGTGATAGCTTCAAGTGGACAAAAAGGGATTCAGTCATACATATACATATAATGAATTTTCCCCCAAACTCCCCTCCTATCCAGTTTGCCACATAATATTGAGCAGAGATCCGTGTGCTATACAGTAGGAATTTACTGATTATCTGTTTTAAATATAGTAGTATATATATGTTGACTGCAAGCTTCCTAACTATTCTGTCCTCCCATCTTTCCCCCTGGCAACCATAAGGTTACTTATTAACTTTACTTTTTATTGAGAAATAATTTACAGATGGTAAAATGCACAGCACTTAGGTATTCAACTTGATGTATTCAAACAATTGAACCCTTACAACCACCCATCTTGATAAAAATACAGAACATATTCATTAACCAGAAATATATCTTTAGTTCACGTCTAGTCGATTCAAAGCCAGCCCCAAACACCTTGTTTCTAATTTTTTCACTGTTAATTACATTTTCATATTCTTGAATGCCATTTAAATGAAATGTGTCCAGCTACATTTTCTTATTGATCTGTGTGTATATTTTTGTGCCAGTACCTTATTGCTTTGATGACTGTAGTTTTGTAGTACAAAGTCAGGGAGGGTAATACCTCCAACTTTGTTCTCCCCCCCACCCCCACCTTAAGATTGGTTATTCAGAATCTTTTGTGGTTGCATATAAATTTTAGGATTATTTGTTCTGATTGTGTGAAAAATTCATGGTATTTTTTATAACAGGGAGTGCAATAAATCTATAGATAGTTTTGGGTAGTACAAGGACTTCCCTGGTGGCTCAGACGGTAAAATATCTGCCTACAATGTGGGAGACTCGAGTTCAGTCCCTGGGTTGGGAAGATCTCCTGGAGAAGGAAATGGCAACCCACTCCAGTATTCTTGCCTTGAAATCTCATGGACGGAGGAACCTGGTAGACTACAGTTCATGGGGTCTCAAAGAGTTGGACATGACTGAGCAACTTCACTTTCACTTTGGACAGTATGGACATTTTAACAGTATTCATTCTTCCACTTCATGAACATGGGATATCTTTCCCATTTTTATCACCTTCAATTTGCTTCATCAATGTTTTATTGTTTTTTCCTGTATGTTAATGTTGCATCCTGCAACTTTTCTGAATTAATTCATTCTCACAGTTTTGATGGAGACTTTAGGGTTTTCTATATGTAGTCTTATGTTACCTACAAATAGTGACACATTTAATTCTTTCCTTCCAATTGAGATGCCTTTTATCTCTTTCTTCCATTCTTCTTCTTTTTTTTAAAAATCTGATTGCTGCGGCTCGGAATTCAAAGGGTGAAAATTAGTCAGTCAGTCATGTCTGACTCTTTGTGACTCCATGGACTGTAGCCCACCAGGTTCCTCTGTCCATGGGATTCTCAAAGCAAGAATACTGGGGTGGGTTGTCGTTCCTTTCTCCAGTGGATTTTCCTGACCCAGGAATTGAACTCAGTGTTCCTGCATTGCAAGCAGATTCTTTTACCATCTGAGCTAATAGGAATCCAAATAATTTAGTAAACATAAGTGGCAGGAGTGGGCATCCTTGTCTTATACATGATTTGGGAGAAAAAGCTTCAGCCTTTCACCACTGAATATGATAAATGATGGTTTGTCATAAATAGCCTTTATTATGTCATGTCCCCTGTATACCCACTTTGATGAAAATTTTTATTATGAATGGATATTAAATTTAATAAAGTGCTTTTTATGCATCTATTAGATGATAAGGTGATTTTTATCTTTCTTTTTGTTAATGTGGTGTATCACAATGATTATGTTGAACCATCCTTGTGACTCTGGAGTGAACTAAACTTGATCATAGTATATGATCCTTTTTATGTTTTGTTAGATTTAGTTTGCTTATGTTTTGTTGAGGACTTTTGCATTTATGTTCATCAAGGGTATTGGCTTGAATCTTTTTTTCTTTTTTTGGTGGCTTTGTCTGGTTTCATATCGTGGTAGTGGTGGTCTCATAGAAGGAATTAGAGAGTGTTCCATCCGCTTCAATTTTTTGAAATAGATTGAGAAAGTGAAAGAAAGTGAAGTCGCTCAGTCATGTCCGACTCTTTGTGATCCCATGGACTGTAGCCTACCAGGCTCCTCAGACCACGGAATTTTCTAGGCAAGAGTACTGGGGTCGGTTGCCATTTCCTTCTCCAGGGGATCTTCCTGACTCAGGGACTGAACCGAGGTCTCCCGCATTGCAGGCAGATGCTTTACTGTCTGAGCCACCAGGGAAGCTCATAGATTAAGAAGGATAGGTAAGTTCTTTCATGTTGGGTAGAATTCCCATCTGGCCATCTTGTTCTGAAATTTTGTTTGATAAGAGGATTTTTTTTTAATTTTTACAAATTCATTTTCACTACTAGTGATTAGACTGTTCAGATTTTGTATTTCTTACTGATTCAATCATGCTAAACTGTAGATTTCTAGGAATTCACCCATTTCTTCTAGATTGTCCAACTTGTTGGTATAGGGCTGTTTATAGGATTCTCTTATGGCTTTTTTCATATATTGGTGATATTGGATGTAATTTTTCTGTGTCTATTTCTTGTTTATTTGAGTTCACTCAGTTTTTGTCATGATGAACCTAAACAAAGGCTTTTCCAAAAACCACCTCTTTGTTTCACAGATCTTTTCTCTTGTTTTCTTTCTTTTTGTCTTTTAAAAATTTACATCCTCATTGATCTTATTTCCTTCCTTTTGCTGAATGTGGACTCTGTTTATTCTTCTTTGTATAGTGACACTAGATGGTAGTTTAGGTTATTTATTTGAGATATTTCTTCTTCCTTGAGTTAATACTGTGCTTCTCTAAACTTTCCTCTTAGGACTGCTTTTGTTATGCCCTACAGATATTTGAGAGGTTTTTTTTTTTTAAATTTTCACTTGTTTTGAAGTATTTTTTTAGATCCTCTTTGATTTCTACTTTGATCTATTGGATTTTAATAAGATGTTGTTTGGTCTCCACATTTTTTTTCTTTTTTTCTTTTTTATTTATTTATTTTTGTAATTAAAAATTTTTTTTTTAACTTTACAATACTATATTGGTTTTGCCATACATTGACATGAATCCACCACAGGTGTACATGAGTTCCCAACCCTGAACTCCCCTCCCACCACCCTCTCCATATCATCTCTCTGGGTCATCCCAGTGCACCAGCCCCAAGCATCCTGTATCCTGTATCGAACCTAGACTAGTGATTTGTTTCTTACATGATAGTATACATGTTTCAATGCCATTCTCCCAAATCATCCCACCCTCTCCCTCTCCCACAGAGTCCAAAAGTCTGTTCTTTACATCTGTGTCTCTTGTTTTTGCTTTTTCCCATTTTTTCCTCCTGTTATTGATTTTTAGATTCATACTAGAAATCCTGTGGTCAGGAAAAATGGTTGATAGAATTTTTTTCCTTTTAAATTTGTTAAAACTTGTTTTGTGGCCCACTTGAAAAGAGTATATATTCTGACATTTTTTGGATGGACTGCCCTGTAGATATCTGTTAACTTGTCTAATGAGTCATTTAAGATGACTGTTTCCTTACTGATTTTCTATCTGAATGACCTGTCCATTGGTGTATGTGGGGTATAAAGATCGCCTATTATTATTGTATTACCATCAATTTCTCCCTTTACGTTTGTTAACATTACTTTATATATTTAGCTGCTCCTATATTAAGTGTGTATAGGTTAATAAATGTTATATCTTCTTCTTGTATTGATCCTTTTATCATTATATAATGCTTGTCTTTATCTTTTATTGTAAACTTTGTCTTCAAGTCTATTTTGTATATGAGTATTGTTACCTTCACCTTTTTTACTGTTTTCATCTGCATGAAATATCTTTTTCTATCTCTTCATTTTTAGTCTTTGTGTGTATTTAGCTCTGAAGTGAATTTCTGATAAGCAATATATAGATGGATATTGTTTTCTTTTTAATCCAGTCAGCCACCTCATATCTTATCTTTAAAATTCATTTTTAATTGGAGGATAATAGTTTTAAAATATTGTGTTGACTTCTTCCATACAACAATGTGAATCAGCCATAATTAGACATATGCACCCTCGTGAAGCTCCCCACCACCCCCTACTCATTCCACTCCTCTAGGCTGTCAAAGAGTACCACATTGAGTTCCCTGTGTTATACAGCAATTTCCTATTAGCTATCTATTTTACATATGGTAATAGATATATTTCAGTCTTACACTCTCAATCCATCCTACCCTCTCCTTCCTCTCTTGTATATAAAGTCTTCTCTATGTCTGTGTCTCTATTCCTGTCCTGAAAATAGGTTTATCAATACCATTTTTCAAGATTCCACAAATATTGTTAATATATTTGTTTTTCTCTTCCTGACTTACTTCACTTTATATAACAGTATCTAGACCCACCCACTTCACTAAACTGACTCAAATGTGTTCTTTTTTGTGGCTGAGTAATATTCTATTGTATACATGACATGTACCAAAGCTGCTTTATCCACTCATCTGTTGATAGACATCTAGATTGCTTCCATGTCCTACCTATTGTAAATATGTCATATCTTTTGATTGTAGCATTTAGTCCATTAACATTTAAAGTAATTATCAAAAGGTATGTACTTATTGCCATTTTGTTTTGTATTTTTTTCTGATTGTTTTCATGGTTCTTCTTTCTTAGTTTTTTCCCTTATGACTTGATGCTTTCCTTTAGTGGTATCTTGTTTTTTTTCCTCTCTATTTTTTTGTATTCATAATAGATTTTTGATTTGCTGTTACAATGGGGTTCTTTTATGTTGATCTATAACTATACTTGTTTTATATTGGTTGTTATTGTGATTTAAATTCAAATACATTCTGAAAGATCTGCATTTTCTTACTCAATATTTGTGGTCTTTTATCTCATCTTTTATACCTTTATGTCTGATCAGTTAAGTAACTGTTTATTGTAGTTTAGTTGATTTTACATTTTTTGTCTCAGTCATTAACAGCTTATTTAAGTAGTTTATTCACTTCCTTTATATATTTGCCTTATCTACTTGAATGATTTTGACTTATAGCCTTTTCTTTTCCACTTAGAATATAATTTTTAATATTTCTTTTAAGGCCATATTAGAATTAGTGAATTCTTAGTTTGTCTGAGAAGTTCATTTTCTCTCCTCCAATTCTAAATGGTAAACTTACTGGGTAGAGTTCCTAGATTGTATATTTTCCCCTTTCATCCTTTAAAATGTGCTGCTTTCTTCTAATTGGCAGTGTTTTGTTTTGTTTTGTTTTGTTTAGAAAAACAATCAGTAGCTTTATGGAGGTTGCCTTGTATGTTACTCTTTTTCTCTCACTGCATTTTAAATGATCTCTTTATCTTTAATTTTTTCCCATTTTAATAATGATATGTCTTGATGTGGGGGTCTTTGATTTTAACTTGCCCAGAATGCCCTGTACTTTCTGTACCTGGGTCTGTTTCTTTCTTCATGCTCAAAATTTTTTCAGCTATAATTTCATCAATACATGTGTAACACATTTTTCTCTGTCTCCTCCTTCTGGAACGTTTATACTGTGATGTTGGCATTTGATGCTATCCTTGTTGTTGTTCAGTTGCTCAGTTGTGTTCAACCCTTTGCAACCCCTGGACTGTGGTTAAGTTTTTTCTAGTAGGTTTTTTACTTCAGATTTATATTCTTCAGTTCTGATTGGTGCTTTTTATACTTTCTAGTTCCTTGTTAAGATTCTCAGTGGGTTCACTTATTCTTTTCCCTAGTTTAGTTAGTATTCTTATTATTAATGCTTTGAATTATTTGATAAATTGTTTACATATTTTATTAGATTTTTTCCCCAAGTTTTTTTTTTCCTTATTCTTTTATTTGAAACAAATTCCTTTGTTTTTTCATTTTGCTCTGTGAAATTAGGTGAAATATTTGCCTGTCCTAGTTTTGAAGAGGTATCATTATGAGGAAGCATCCTGATACTGTGCATGTGCCTGCTGGTATTGGTGGGAGGACTGGATCTGAAGTGCGTACAAGTCACATCTTTCCCCAGGCTGAGTCAGGCATGATCCAGGGCTTCTCCTCTGCTCGGTGGTCAACACCACACTAATGGAGATGAAGGTGGGTCCCAAGTTGCTGGATCAGAAACCATGAGGTTTGAGTCTGAGCTGGTTTTGTTCACTTTGAGTGTGAACTCATCTCTGGCACATTTGCCCAAGAGGGAAGCAGGGCTGGAGCAAGAGGGTGCAGAGTGGGCATCCTGTTATGTGCCGAGGTGCTGACTGGGATGGCTCTAGGGTACCAGTCAGGGCTCTGGACTGCCCCTGATCTGGCGCCTCTTTGAGCACCAGTAATGGCTGTCCTCGCTCTGTTCAGATGTTGTGCTGGGTCTGAGCCAACTCTGTCCCCCACAGTTGCACACTCTCCTTGGTCATGGCACTCTTCACCCTTGTGTGGATCTACACTGGTGAGCGAGGGGCCAGAGTGGGTGGCCCATTCAGCCTGTGGTGGCCATGGGAAACTGGTCAGAGACCTTGACAGTTTCAATCTTCTCCCTCCACTTTTCTTCAGCAGTAAGCAAGCGTATGTGAGCTCTTCAGGAGCAGAGTCTAGATTTCTTATAGACTCACTGTCGGTCCCACTGGTTTTCAAACCAGGTAAGAGGACTTGTCCTCCTGGTGCTGGGCTCTCCCCAAACTAGGAAGCCCAATGTGTGGTTCAAGCCATTCACTTCCCAGGGAGGATTACTGAGTCCATGTAATCCCCCATTTTCTTCTGTGTCCCCTTCTGGAGGTGCAGGTCTTGACATGATTTCTTTATCCTTCCTATTCAACATTCTATGGATGTTTACTACATCCTTGGCATA
The DNA here is from genome assembly GCF_023091745.1 of Budorcas taxicolor. Lineage (NCBI taxonomy): Eukaryota > Metazoa > Chordata > Mammalia > Artiodactyla > Bovidae > Budorcas > Budorcas taxicolor. Next base: position 17,458,419 of record NC_068917.1, on the reverse strand, counting down.
AAAGTCTTTCTGCCTATTTCTGTGATGATTGTCCTACATGTGGGTCTGTTTTTAATATGCTTGTGGGAGGAGGTGAACCCTGCATCTTCTTACTCTGCCATCTTGATCTCTTCTCATTATTCAGATAACTTAGTTCATTATTTTATTCATTAAATGAATTTTTAACTAGTCCTATTAAAAAGGTTTTTCAGATTGATAATTTCAAATATTTTAAATAATGCTACTTTTTTCCTAATATTTTACTTTTTATAACTTTTTCCTGTATAATTAAGAATATTAGAATAAGAAAATTGAAGTTCTTTATTGACAAATATTAATTGTATGAGTCAACAAGTGTAATATACTGTTTTTAGTTTTACTTCAGCTTTCAGTTTATTTCTTTCCCATAGCACTTGTAGAGATTGCATATGCCAAATTAAAAATATACAGAAAAACTCAAATCTAAGATATATTTTGTTCTATGCCCACTGCCTTTCTTGTAAAATGAAAAAACTACATGCAAGATCATCAATCCATAATCTTTGCTTCATTTTTATTAGTTTTTCATTGTTTGCTTTTAATTCTGTCCTTTTATTTGTCTCTTGATTTTTTTACATTCATCAATATTATTTATAAAACACTTCTATTCCAAACTCCAGTATTAAAATTTAAAAAGAACTCTATAGGATAATATTTATTACAGATTGATACTTTGCTATGCATTTGGGTATGTGTGAACTGATCACAAAAGGCTGAAATTTATAGTTTTCACACTTTTTAAATCCTTGTCAGTAAATAAGATACAAAAATTGTAATTAAATACTTCATATCTTTAGCAAATTGTTGAGTATTGCTTAAGATTTTTTTTCCCCCATTTTGTTGTTGTTGTTCAGTTGCTCAGTGATGGCCAGCACTTTGTGACCCCATGGACTAAACCACACAAGGCTTCCCTGTCCATCACTATCTCCTGGAGTTTGTTTAGACTCATGTCCACTGAGTCGATGATGCCATCCAAACATCTCATCCTCTGTTACCCTCTTCTCCTTTTGCTTTCAATCATTCCCAGCATCAGGGTCTTTTCTAGTGAGTCAGTTCTTTGCATCAGGTGGCCAAAATATTGGAGCTTCATATTTAGCATCAGTCCTTCCAATGAACATTCAGGGTCGATTCACTTTGGGATTGACTGGTTTGGTCTCCTTACTGTCCAAGGGACTATCAAGAATCTTCTCTAGCACCACAGTTCAAAAGCATCAATTCTTAGGCATTCAGCTTTCTTTATGGTCTAACTCTCATATCTGTACATGACTACTTAAAAAACATAGCTTTGACTAGACAAATTTTTGTCAGTAAAATGATGTCTGTGCATTTTAATACACTGTCTGCGTTGGTCATAGCTTTTCTTCCAAAGAGCAAATGTTTTTAAATTTCATGGCTGCAGTTACCATATTCAGTGATTTTGGAGCCCAAGAAAATAAAGTCTGTCACTGTTTCCACTGTTTCTCCATCTATTTGCCATAAAGTGATGGGGTTAGATGCCATGATCTTAGTTTTTTGAATGTTGAGTTTTAAGCCAGCTTTTTCACTCTCCCCTTTCACCTTCATCAAGAGGCTCTTTAGTTCCTCTTTGCTTTCTGCCATTAGGGTGGTATCATCTGCCTATCTGAGGTTAATGATATTTCTCCCAGCAATCTTGATTCCAGCTTGCGCTTCATCCAGCATGGCACTTCACATGATATACTTTACATATACATTAAAATAAGCAGGGTGACAGTATATAGCCTTGGCATACTCTTTTCCCGGTATTGAAGCAGTCTTGTTCCATGTCCAGTTCTCACTGTTGCTTCTTCACTTGCATACAGGAGATTTCTTAGGAGGCAGGTAAAGTGGTCTGATATTCCCATCCCTTGAAGAATTTCCCGCATTTTGTTGTGATCCACACAGTCAAAGACTTTTGTGTAGTCAATGAAGCAGAAGTAGATGTTTTTCTGGAATTCCCTTAGTTTTTCTATGATTCAACAGATGTTGGTAATTTGATCTCTGGTTCCTCTGCCTTTTCTAAATCCAGCTTGAACATCTGGAAGTTCTCAGTTTATGTACTGTTGAAGCCTAGCTTGTAGGACTTATTCATCTTCAGTGGACAGAGAAAGTCAAGATTGTGGCTGGTATTAATTTTGGGGGCTTGTCTGGGTTCTGATCATGGGTAGGCAGGCTTGCAGAGACCCTTGGCTTGATTGAAAGCTCCAAATCTCTCCCCATGTGTTATGCCCAGAGTCCGAGTCCCCAAAACTGAGAGAATAAGACGTCCACAGCAATGCAAAAGCATAAAGGGGTTTATTGCTAGCTCGAGTTAGGGCCCAGGTCTCATCCAGCACAGTGGAATCTGACAAGAGCCCCGAGCTCTGAATCACATCTACTTTTATACAGACGGTTCTTTGTTCCTGTAACAGCATAGCTGATTGGTTAAACCGTAGGCACGCACGGGACTTTTAAACCTCGCATCCCTATCTGGATTGGCTCGAGTCTGGCGCGGGCGAGGGGCTACGGGGATTTTTCTGATTGGTCGAGCTACACTGCCTGTGGAAGTTTCCAGTGCCTCAGCCTTCCTAGAGACTAAACTTCAGGCCTAGCCTGCCCCTTAGAGCCTGTCCTGGCTCCAGTTTGGTTCTAACACATGCCAGCCTCCTTTGGGAGAGCAGAGGGTTGAGGTATTTCTCTGAGACCAGACTCCCTGCAGTAGGGCCATGCTGATCACACATGACCAGCTGACTAGAATGCAGGACTCATAACAACATTGTTCTTGAGAACAATGGAAGAGAGGTTGCCCTTTGCAGCTGCTAAGGTCTTTTGCTTTGAGGACACCTTTTTATTCTCTTGTCTGCACCAGCCTGAACTTCCACTCTGAGAAACGCAAATATTTGAGGATCAGAAAGAGGGTGTCTGGGATATTGCGACACCCACTAGCATTTTTGGTACATTCCCCAGGGTCCACCTTGAGGCCTCTTGATGTTTTCCATTTGGGGAACTGAGGCAGTTCCAGTTTTAGGGTTTCTCCCTATGGAAGGGGGGCCCCATTTGTAGGGCCTTGCTCTGGAGAAGCATCACAGTGTTAGTGGAACTTGGAAGTCAAGTCTTGGGCAGTCTTGCCGTTTGGTTTTTGGATTTATGGGCATCTCTGTGCCATTTGCTTTGTTTTTTGGTGACTTCCCACTAGCATGGTTTGGTTTGGTTTGTGCATGCAGACTTCTGACACTAATTGCTCGAATCAGAAAAGGATGTGCTTCCTCTGAAGTTCCATGTCAGAGTCCCCTAGGGAGAACCCTTAGTGACTGGTCCACCTATAGTTATGATTATAATTTACTTAACTAGAAATTAAAGGTGATTATACACATGTAACTTCCACCCCACCAGGGGAGTTTTTTTTTTTTTTTTAAAACTGCCTATATGATTAATGAAGGTGAAAAAAAAAAAAAGAAAAAGGAAGCTGGTTTGGTAACTTTAACCAAAGACCTCCTGGGGGAAACTTACATTTCTTTGTGTCTTTGAGATATAAACATTCTGCCTTTCTAGGTTGTTCTATTGTGTGTTCCTTTTAGGCCTATTAAGAGGTCTTTTTTATAATTTATTAGTGGTCAAATGATGGTGTTGTGGAATCTGGAGTCACAAAACACACCTCGGAGGACACTCAAGACAGTGGAGTACAGTTTATTATGCCAGTGGGTCCAAGCAGAATCAGTTCCCAGCAAGGACCCTGATGTTTCTGAAAGGCCCAGTTTTATACCCTCCACTATGTGACATATTAGCAACCTCTTTGTTGTATATGCCTAAGTTTTACAACAAATAGGTGCTAGGAGAACAAACAGCTAAGGTTAAAGAGGCGGAACAATGATTATACATCAAGGGGGGATGTCTCCATGGTTAATGTAGCAGGGGCAGCCTGACCTCAACTACAATCTCCATTTGTCATCTGTAGGGAGGGAAGACTCCAGGAGACCTGGTTTTTGTTAGCAACAGTTTCCTCACTCTTGGGCAAAGTTCATGCCCAGTTCATATCTTGTCTTTAAGATGGATGACAGGCTTGAAGATGAAGTCTCTCTTGCTTTTCTCACACTGGCCCCAACAATGGCTCCTTTTAAAATTAGAGAAACTAACAAATTATTAAATCTAGAGCCCTCTCATGTAAACAACTGTTTTGTTAGTATCTATAAAACCAAAGTCAAATTAACCTGAGAAGTAGAAAAACTGGTTTGGGAAGCATCTTTAGGATCTTCCCCTCAATGTCTGTTTTCCTTGTAACTGTATTTTAAAATGTTTCCACTACTATTAGTGGTCTCCCAAAATGAAAAGAAAAAACATGCATCAAATTTGCTTTATATTACTAGGATTATTGTTCAGAATTTCCAGAAAAACCAACAGGACGTCTTCTCTCCAAGAGAGAAAGATTTATTATATGCAGTTGGCATATGTGATTTTGGAGATTCACAAATCCCAAAAGCTGCAGTTGGCAAGCTGCAGACGTAGGAGAGCCATAGTATTGCTCCTGTTGGGGTGTCCTCAGCTTCCCAGGAGGCACTAGTGGTAAAGGAACCAATTGCCAATATAGGAGACATAAGAGACATGAGTTGAACCCTGGGTCTGGAAGATCCCCTGCAGGAGGGCATGGCAACCCACTCCAGTATTCTTACCTGGAGAATCCCATGGACAGAGGAGCCTGGCAGGCTACAGTCCATTGGTCTCAGAGTCAGATAGGACTGAAGTGACTTAGCTGGCACTCAAGACCCAGGAGGTTTTGATGTTTCAGTTCAAACCTGAAGGCAGAAAAACAATGATGTCTTTACTCAAAGGCAGTTAGATGGAAGGAATTTCCTCATACTTGCTAGAGTGTCAGTCTTTTGTTTTATTCAGGGCTGTAACCAATTGGATGGGGCGCCCTCACATTAGTGAAGGGAAATCATTTTACTCAATTTACCTATTCAAATGTTAACTTCATCCAGAACACCCTTACATATACACCCAGATTAATGTGTGATCAAAGGCCTAATTACCCTGTCCAGTTGAAACATAAAACTAATCACTGTACTAGGTAATAAGAAATTTGAAGATTTCTCAACTGTAGAACAGTCTTCAATATGCTAAAGTACATTGCTAGCTTGCAGAGTATGAATATTTCAAAATATTTTCATAGTATAGTCCCTCTTTTTTTTTTTAATTAAAAAGGAACAACAAAATAATGTCTCCAGTAACTGCCACAAAGAGAAGTTTGGAATATACAGCTGATGCTTGAACAACACTAGGAGTCTGATGCACTGACTCTCTCTACTCAGTCAAAAATCTGTGTATAAATTTACAGTTGGCCCTCAGTATCTGCAGTTCTGCATCTGTGGATTTTACCAACACAGATCATGTCATACTGTAGAATATATTTACCTTAAAAAAAAAAATCCATATATAATTGGACCCCCACAGTTTAAACTCACATTATTCAAGGGTCAACTGTACTTACTTTAATCTCTGAATAATAATCAGATAATGACAAAAAATTCTAGTAATCACAAATACTCTATTTCTTCCCATTATCAAAATTCCAGAAACTTTACATCTGGAATTATAGTAAATTACAAACTTTAATCTCTTTCTTACAACTCTTTGTCATGTTTAGCCAAATATATCAATATATCACCCTAAAGATTCAATATTATTTATTTGTCTAGCAACAAAAATACAAGTGGAGCTAATACTGAACTAACTTCTCCCCAAATAATGGTTCATATATTTCCAGCTCTTTTTTAGATGGCCTTTTACACACAGTGAATGTTTCTGTATTTAAACCCAATTATCTGATATTTTATTTATCATCTATGGGTCCCACTGATTTTCTCTCTCTTCTATACCAGAAAGCACCAAATAGAAATTCAAAATAATCTAGTAATATTATAGATACATTTTCTATGAACAAATGATTCCATTTTTTTTTTTTTTTCCGATTTCATGAGGGGTCATATTGGAGATGAAATGTTAAAGTTTAATATAATTCAACTATTTGTTCTATGAAAATTTGTTCTCTCCCCCTAGGTTCTTAAATAGACAACTGTTACATGAGTATAACCACTAATTTTTTTACTATTTTATTCATTGAGAAAAAAAGCAATTGTTTTTTGGTAGTCTGGTTACATAGGTTTATTGATAGTCTTATACAAGTGTTCAGTAATTTGATTAGGTCAGTGCATTTAAAACCCTAAATAAACATATTTTGACACTACAAAATAAATCACAAGCTTTCTTTGGAAGATTTAATATAATTACCCAGAGTATCTGTGACAATTATCAATTTGCTAAATTGACATAAACAAAACAAATAAACCCTTACATTTGAAATTTGAATTGCCAGGCAAGTAGTCATTTCCATGTTGATTATATTACTGAATATCAATATTCTGTGATCCAATGGCTAGTCTTCAGTGGAATATTCTCAGAGTTTACAATCTGTTTATGTTTAATTTCATATCTCTTTATGAAACTTAATTGTTTCTAAAAGTGGTCTAGAACTCAAATGTATATTTCTGATTTTCTTTTCATTACTCTTCTAGATACACGCCTCAGCATATTAAAATCGCCTTATAGGGGTTCCCTTCAGAGCCATTATGTTCATTTTAACTGGTGAGCACAAATATGCAAATGAGAAGGTCAAATGAAACAATTTATAAGTTCCCTTAGTAAAGTCTTGAAAGTGAAATTGAAAGTCGCTCAGTAGTGTCCGACTCTTTGTGACCACATGGACTATACAGTTCATGGAATTCCCCAGGCCAGAATACTGGAGTGGGTGGCTGTTCCCTTCTCCAGGGGATCTTCCCAACCCAGGGACTGAACCCAGGTCTCCCACATTGCAGGCAGATTCTTTACCAATAGAGCCACCGGGGAAGCCCAAGAGTACTGGAGTGGGTAGTCTATGCCTTCTCCAGTGGATCTTCCTGACCCAGGAATCCAACAGGGGTCTCCTGCACTGCAGGTGAATTCTTTACCAGCTGAGTAAAGTCCTGAGGGAGATGAGAGAAAGAGTACACAAAGAATACTAGAGAGATGGGGAAAGAGTAGAAATCAAGAGAAGGAGATAATTTTAGGTGGTCACTAGCATCAGACTTTGCAATGTGACATAATTGTAGTTACTGTGTTCAGTGTTAATTCTCTTCCTAGAATAATTTCTGAAAGATGTACTTTCATATCTCTTTTGCTTCTACTTCTGTCAGGCTGACCTTTTTTATATTAGTGGGATAATAGGCATACATTGGAGACGCTGCAGGTAAAGTTCAGGACCTCTGCGATAATGTGAATATCATACTAAAGTGAGACATATGAAATTTTTGGTTTCTTAGTACATATAAAAGTTATGTTATACTATAGTTTATTAAGTGTGATAGCATTATGTCTAAAATAATGTATATATCAGTTAAAATACTGCTAAAAAATGCTAACCATTATCTGAGCCTTCAGCAAGTAGTTTCTGCAACAGAAACATTAAAAATCACTGATTAAAGATCACCATAACAAGTAAAATAATAATAAAAAAGCTTGCAATACCATAAGAATTACCAATATGTGAGGCAGAGAGAAGAAGTGAACAAATAATGTTAAAATGGCACCATTAGATTTGCTTGATGTAGGGTTGCCTCAAACCTTCAATTTGTTTAAAAAAAAAAAAAAAAGCAGTATCTGCAAAGCGCAATGAAGTAAAGCACAGTAAAATGAAGTGTGCTTGTATATATACAAGTTCAAAGCCCAGTGTCTTTCTCCAAATCCTGCAGCTAGTAGAACATGATAGAACCCAGTAATTCGGGCTTCTGTTCAAGAGAGTTTTCTATTACCCCAGAACCTGATTCTCCATTTACTATTTTCCTTTATGTTTTTCCCACCTTTCTTAGGAGATCTTTAAGATATGTGTATTATATCTTTATGGTGAAGACAGTAGGATAGTTTTGCTAAGTAATTAACTGGGTAAATGAAATCTCTGGGAGATGCACCATTTTATTACTATGAAGACCAGGCTTTGGGGTGTGTTGTGATAACAGTATGTTGAAACAATGTGTGCTTTTACATAGTCATGTTTACTAGATTAGGGGTAGTCCCCTTATCTGTATGTGATATCTTCCAAAATACCAAGTAGAAGCTTAAAACTGCTGATAGTACTGATTTCTATGCGTACTATGTCTTTTTCTTCAATATACATATCTGGGCATCCTTGGTGGCTCAGATGGTAAAGAATCTGCCTGCAATGCGGGAGACCCGGGTTCAATCCCTAGCTGAGGAAGATGCTTTGGAGGAGGGCATGGTAATCCACTCCAAGTGTTCTTGCCTGGAGAATTCCATGGACAGAGGACTGGGCTATACAGACCATTGGGTCACAAAGAGTCAGACATGACTGAGTGACTAACACTATCTACACTAGACTGTGTATATATCTTAATTTATAAATTAGGCACAGAAAGAGAATATCTAATCTCTATCCAGTATTGCTACTCTTGCACTTTGGAGCCATTATTAAGTAAACTAAGGGTTATTTGAATAGAAGCACTGCAATACCTTGACAATCAATCTGATAACAGAGACAGTTACGCAAAGTGAATAATGAGTGGAATTGGATGGACAAAGGGATGATTCAGGTCCTGAGCAGGATAGAGCAGGATGGCATGAGATTTCATCATGCTACTCAGAATGGCACACAATTTAAAACAGAAATTGTTTATTCCTGGACTTTCCCATTTACTATTTTCAGACCTAGGTTGATCACAGGTAACTGAAATCACAGAAAGTGAAACCATGGATAAAGGGAGACTACTGTAGTTATAAATTGCTAGGGCCAGAAAGGAAAGGTGAAAGTGAAGTTGCTCAGTCGTGCCCGACTCTTTGCGACCTGTGGACTGTAGCCCACCAAGTTCCTCCGTCCATGGGATTCTCCAGGCAAGAATACTGGAGTGGGTTGCTATTTCCTTCTCCAAGGGCCAGAAAGGAAAAGAGATTCTATTTCCTTGGCACTTTCTTTTGTTCCCTCAAGGAAGGACCACAGTGCAAAAGGCCTTTGTATCTTATTATTGTACTAATAAAAGAAAAATGCCAGTTCATGTATTTTATCTGCTGTCTTATACTGAGAGCTATAAAACATTTATCTCAGGCCCAGCTTTAGATGGATATTTCTTCCCTTTATTATATTGTACACCAGCAGAAAGAAGACAATTGGTAAATTCCTTGAGTAGCTAAAGATGGAATCCTTCACTTCTCTTACAAATCTGGGGATCACAGGCATTAGAACAATACAAAGTTCTTAGAAATTACTGTTTTTCATGTTTTTAAAAATATTATTCTCATTCAGCTTATTCTCTATAATCTTTACAATTGATCGAAACAATATATGATGTGGTGTTTTTCTCTCATTAGAATATAACATACAACTATTCCTGAAACAACTTCGATAGCAATAATTAATCATGTATCTTTCTTTTTTTATCTATCTGTCTCTCTGTCATCACTCATTTTGCACCATGCACTGCTCTATGATTGGGCACTATTATTATTTCCTTTAACTGATGAGGAAAGGGAAACACTGGCAGGTTAAGTAAATTTTACAGTCACACAGATAAATTCACTATTATAGGCTAGTCAATTAGGTATGAGTTTGCTAAATTTTCCTTCATTTTATCTAACCTACCAGAAAGATAATCATGCATATAATTTATCTTCAGAGACATGATATATATTTAATTTTGGATACAAACCATTAATTTCACCTGCTTTAATTTTTGATTCACATGTCTATTAAAATACATTATTAGAGTATATCCTATCATAAAGACATTATATCATTAAATATAATAGAAAAATTTTAAACATAAATGTTCATAAAACTAACTGAATTATGACACATCTATGCATTAATACAGTCATTTTTTAAGAAATGTTCACATCATAAGGCAATAAAGGGTATAAAATTGAATGAAATTTTGATATTTAATTAATATTGAGTAAGATCAGCTTTACATGCAACATGACATTCATTATAAAGGTACATATATGTATATACATGTAGACAAAAATAATGCAAAGAAATACTTTGAAGGAGCTGTGGCTAGTTATCACTAGAGGGTGGGACCATGGAAAATTGTTGTGTATGTCTTCATATACTTTATTTTTCTAATTTTATGTTATATATATAAACAATAAAATTGAAAACACTTTTTATTACTTGTCTCAAATGTTCTTTGTAGGTTATTATTTCTGAATAAGTTAAGGTAGTATTTGCAATAAAGTTTTATAAAAGGTATATTAATCTTACACTTAGGAGACATATTGTTGACTTCTGTCTCTCATAGGAAAATTTGAAGTTGTTTGCAAAATAAATTTAGGACTATCTCTAAACCTACTTAAATAAAATCAACCTATAATTATCATCTATAAAACTACAATTTTGATCAAAGAAACTATAGAAATTTTATGAAAATGTTATATATTTGTTTCTGATATAGAATACTTAAAATATAAAAATTCTATTGGCTATGATTGATTATAAGATTTATATACATTAAAAATATTACTTTCCTTTGGAAAAAAATGAAAATCATGCAAAAGCATATTACTACATGTGTGTTAGGTATCTCTGGAGAATAACCTGGAGTTTTTGCTCATTCCCTCTTCTTTATTAAACTGCCTGAAACTGTCTTTCTAGAATGAGATCCATGGTGAGAATTAAGCTTCTGAAGAAAGTCAACATACAGAATTATTCAAGTAATAGGAAGTTTTTAATCATACAGATTTTTACCTTTATGGTGAAATTTCTTCCTAAATACTTTGCTATATTTGATGCTGTTGAGAATTGGATAGTTTTCTATTTCAAATGTTTTATTGTTAGTGGATAGGAACATGATTTATTTGTTGATTTTATGTTCCACAACCTTACTGAATTTGTTAATTTATTTTAGCAAGTTATTCATGTATTCATTAGGATTTTCTACAGATAAGGTCACATCATCAGTAAAGACAATCATGAAGTGAAGTGAAGTTGCTCAGTCGTGTCCGACTCTTTGCGACCCCATGGACTGTAGCTTACAAGCTCCTCCATCCATGGGATTTTCCAGGCAAGAATACTGGAATTGGTTGCCAGTTCCTTCTCCAGAGGATCTTCCCTACCCATGGATCGAACCCGTGTCTCCCGCATTGTAGGCAGATGCTTTACCATCTGAGCCATGCTTTATTTCATTTCCTTGCTTTATCACAGTAGCTAAGACTTCTAGTACTGTGTTATTAGGTGCAATAAGAGTAGGCAAACTTTTCATATTCCAGATCTTAAAGGAGCATTCCTATCGTGAAATTACTTGGTATTTTGTGAAATGTGTTTTTATCATCTTTTGATATGATGATATGATTTTTAAAAATTGTTAACACATTGACCAGAGACAGATTAATACATCTTCTGTTACCTGAATGTTATTGACTAGAGATGTTTCAAAATTCACTTACATAATAAATAGCCAGCCACGAACAATAATTTCTACAAAAATCCCCCAATTAATAATGTTCAGTTCAGTTCAGTTCAGTCGCTCAGTCGTGTCCAACCCTTTGCGGGCCCATGAATTGCAGCACGCCAGGCCTCCCTGTCCATCACCATCTCCCAGAGTTCACTCAGACTCACGTCCATCGAGTCTGTGATGCCATCCAGCCATCTCATCCTCTGTCGTCCCCTTCTCCTCCTGCCCCCAATCCCTCCCAGCATCAGAGTCTTTTCCAATGAGTCAACTCTTTGCATGAGGTGACCAAAGTACTGGAGCTTCAGCTTTCTCCAACACCACAGTTCAAAAGCATCAATTCTTCAGTGCTCAGCCTTCTTCACAGTCCAACTCTCACATCCATACATGACCACAGGAAAAACCATAGCCTTGACTAGATGGATTTTATATGATGAATTATCCTTGCATTACAGATATACATCCCACTTGTTTATGGTACATTGTATTTTTAATGTGTTGGTGAATTTGGTATCTAATAGTTTGTTGAGATTTTTTGCATGTATATCCATCAGGTATCACTGATATTGGTCTGCAGTTTGAGTTTCCTTATTTGGTTTTGTAGGAGGTTAATGTTGGCCCCATAAAATGAGTTTGGAAGCATTATAATTTTTGCAAGATTTTTAAGAAGGGCTAGCAATAATTCTTAAAGGTTTGATAGAATTCACCAGTGAAGCCATATTGTCCTAAAGTTTTATGTACTAGAAGGTTTTTGATACCTGTTTCAGTCTCTTTACTAATTATTCAGATTTTCTATTTTTCTATTTTTTTCATGATTCAGACTTAATAGGTTGTATATTTCTAGAAATTTATCAATTTTTTTTCTGTTATCCAATTTATTGGCACATAGTTGTTCATTGTAGTCTGTGGTATCAGTTATAATGCCTTCTATTTCTGACTTTAACTTTTTTACATATTTTTTAGTTAGTCTAGCCAGAAGTTTGTCAACTTTGTTTCAGTTCAGTTCAGTCACTCAGTAGTCACTCTGATTCTTTGCAACCCCATGAACAGCAGCATGCCAGGCCTCCCTGTCCATCACCAATTCCCAGAGTCGACCCAAACCCATCGAGTACATCGAGTCAGTAATGCCATACAACCATCTCATTCTCTGTCATCCCCTTCTCCTCCTGCTCTCAATCTTTCCCAGGATCAGGGTCTGTTCTTCACATCAGGTGGCCAAAGTATTAGAGTTTCAGCTTCAACATCAGTCCTACCAAAAACACCCAGGATTGATCTCCTTTAGGATGTACTGGTTGGATCTCCTTGCAGTCCAAGGGACTCTTAACAGTCTTCTCCAGCACCACAGTTCAAGAGCATAAATTCTTCAGTGCTCAGCTTTCTTTATAGTCCACCTCTCACATCCATACATGACCACTGGAAAAACAATAGCCTTGATGAGACGGACCATTGTTGGCAAAGTAATGTCTCTGCTTTTCAATATGCTGTCTAGGTTGGTCATAACTTTCCTTCCAAGGAGTAAGTGTCTTTCAATTTCATGGCTGCAAACACCATCTGCAGTGATTTTGGAGCCCAGAAAAGTAAAGTCTGACACAGCTTCCAAGGTTTCTCTATCTATTTGTCATGAAGTGATAGGACTGGATGTCATGATCTTAGTTTTCTGAATGTTGAGCTTTAAGCCAACTTTTTAACTCTCCTGTTTCACTTTCATCAAGAAGCTCTTTAGTTCCGCTTTACTTTCTGCCATAAGGGTGGTGTCATCTGCATATCTGAGGTTATTGAGATTTCTCCTGGCAATCTTGATTCCAGCTTGTGCTTCTTCAAGCCCAGATTTTCTCATGATGTACTCTACATATAAGTTAAATAAGCAGAGTGACAATATACAGCCTTGACGTACTCCTTTTCCTATTTGGAACCAGTCTGTTGTTCCATGTCCAGTTCTAACTGCTGCTTCCTGACCTGCATACAGATTTCTCAAGAGGCAGGTCAGGTGGTCTGGTATTCCCATCTCTTTCAGAGTTTTCCACAGTTTATTGTGATCCACACAGTCAAAGGCTTTGGCATGGTCAATAAAGCAGAAATATACGTTTTTCTGGAGCTCTCTTGCTTTTTCCATGATCCAGCAGATGTTGACAATTTGATCTCTGGTTCCTCTGCCTTTTCTAAAACCAGCTTGAACATCTGGAAGTTCATGGTTCACGTATTGCTGAAGCCTGGCTTGGAGAATTTTGAGCATTACTTTACTAGTTTGTGAGATGAGTGCAATTGTGCAGTGGTTTGAACATTCTTTGGCATTGCCTTTCTTTGGGATTGGAATGAAAATTGACCTTTTCCAGTCCTGTGGCCACTGCTGAGTTTTCCAAATTTGCTGGCATATTGAGTGCAGCACTTTCACAGCATCATCTTTCAGGATTTGAAATAGTTCAACTGGAATTCCATCACCTCCACTAGCTTTGTTCATAGTGATGTTTCTTAAGGCCCACTTGACTTCACATTTTAGGATGTCTGGCTCTAGGTGAGTGAGCATACCATCGTGATTATCTGTGTCGTGAAAATATTTTGTATAGTTCTTCTGCGAATTCTTACCACCTCTTCTTAATATCTTCTGCATCTGTTAGGTCTCTACCATTTCTGTCCTTTATTGAGCCCTCTTTGCATGAAATGTTCCCTTGGTATCTCTAATTTTCTTGAAGAGGTCTCTAGTCTTTCTGATTCTGTTGTTTTCCTCTATTTCTTTCCATTGATCACTGAAGAAGGTTTTCTTATCTCTCCTTGCTATTCTTTGGAACTCTGCATTCAAATGGTTATATTTTCCTATGCTCCTTTGCTTTTTGCTTCCTTTCTTTTCACAGCTATTTGTAAGGCCTCTTCAGATAGCCATTTTGCTTTTTTTTTTTTGCATTTCTTTTTCTTGGGGATGGTCTTGATTCCTGTCTCCTCTACAATGTCAGGAACCTCCCTTCATAGTTCATCAGGCACTGTATCAGATCTAGTCCCTTAAATCTATTTCTCACTTCCACTGTATAGTCATAAGGTATTTGATTTAGATCATATCTGTGGTCTAGTGGTTTTTTCCACTTGCTTCAATTTCAGTCTGAATTTGGCAATAAGGAGTTCTTGATCTGAGCTACAGTCAGCTCCTGGTCTTGTTTTTGCTGACTGTATAGAGCATCTCCATCTTTGACTGCAAAGAATATAATCAATCTGATTTTGGTGTTGACCATCTGGTGATGTCCATGTGTAGAGTCTTGTCTTGTGTTGTTGGAAGAGGGTGTTTGCTATGACCAGTGTGTTCTCTTGGCAGAACTCTATTAGCCTTTGCCCTGCTTCATTCTGTACTTAAGGCCAAATTTGCCTGTTACTCCAGGTGTTTCTTGACTTAATACTTTTGCATTCCAGTCACCTGTAATGAAAAGGACATCTTTTTTGGGTTTTAGTTCTAGAAGGTCTTGTAGGTTTCATAGAACCATTCAACTTCAGTTTCTTCAGCATTACTGGTTGGGGCATAGACTTGGATTACTGTCATAGTGAATGGTTTGCCTTCAAAATGAACAAAGATCATTTTGTCGTTTTTGAGACTGCATCCAAGTACTGCATTTTGGACTCTTTTGTTGACTATGAAGGCTACTCCATTTCTTCTAAAGGATTCCTGCCAAAAGTAGTAGATACAATTCATCTGAGTTAAATTCACCCATTCCAGTCCATCTTAGTTCACTGATTCCTAGAGTGTCAATGTTCATTCTTGCCATCCCCTGTTTCACCAGTTCCAATTTGCCTTGATTCATGGACCTCACATTCCAGGTTCCTATGCAATATATATTTTTTTAATATAAATTTATTTATTTTAATAGGAGGTTAATTACTTTACAAGATTGTATTGGTTTTGCCATACATAAACATGAATCCGCCACAGGTATATACGTGTTTCTCATCCTGAATCCCCCACCCTCCTGCCTCCCCGTACCATCCCTCTGGGTAGGCTCAGTGCACTAGCCCCAAGCATCCAGTATCATGCATCAAACCTGGACTGGCAATTCGTTTCTAATATGATATTATACATGTTTCAATGCCATTTTCCCAAAGCATCCCACCCTCTCCCTCTCCCACAGAGTCCAAAAGACTGTCCTATACATCTGTGTCTCTTTTGCTGTCTCACATACAGGGTTATCGTTACCATCTTTCTAAATTCCATATATATGCATTAGTATACTGTATTGGTGTTTTTCTTTCTGGCTTACTTCACTCTGTATAATCGGCTCCAGTTTCATCCACCTCATTAGAACTGATTCAAATGTATTCTTTTTAATGGCTGAGTAATACTCCATTGTGTATATGTACCACAGCTTTCTTATTCATTCATCTGCTGATGGACATCTAGGTTGCTTCCATTTCCTGGCTATTATAAACAATGCTGCGATGAACATTGGGGTACATGTGTCTCTTTCAATTCTGGTTTCCTCGGTGTGTATGCCCAGCAGTGGGATTGCTGGGTCATAAGGCAGTTCTATTTGCAGTTTTTTTAAGGAATCTCCACACTGTTCTCCATAGTGGCTGTACTAGTTTGCATTCCCACCACCAGTGTAAGAGGGTTCCCTTTTCTCCACACCCTCTCCAGCATTTATTGCTTGTAGACTTTTGGATCACAGCCATTCTGACTGGCATGAAATTGTACCTCATTGTGGTTTTGATTTGCATTTCTCTGATAATGAGTGATGTTGAGCATCTTTTCATGTGTTTGTTAGCCATCTGTATGTCTTCTTTGGAGAAATGTCTGTTTAGTTCTTTGGCCTGTTTTTTGAACGGGTCGTTTATTTTTCTGGAATTGAGCTGCAGGAGTTGCTTGTATATTTTTGAGATTGGTTGTGTTTGTCAGTTGCTTCATTTGCTATTATTTTCTCCCATTCTGAAGGCTGTCTTTTCACCGTGCTTATAGTTTCCTTTGTTGTGCAGAGCTTTTAAGTTTAATTAGGTCCCATTTGTTTACTTTTGCTTTTATTTCCAATTTTCTGGGAGGTGGGTCATAGAAGATCCTGCTTGATATATGTCGGAGAGTGTTTTGCCTATGTTCTCCACTAGGAGTTTTATAGTTTATGCTTCTTACGTTTAGATCTTTAATCCATTTTGAGTTTATGTTTGTGTATGGTGTTAGAAAGTGTTCTAGTTTCATTCTTTTACAAGTGGTTGACCAGTTTTCCCAGCATCACTTATTAAAGAGATTGTCTTTCTCCACTGTATATTCTTGCCTCCTTTGTCAAAGATAAGGTGTCCATAGGTGTGTGGATTTATCTCAGGCTTTCTATTTTTTTCCATTGATCTATATTTCTGTCTTTGTGCCAGTACCATACTGTCTTGATGACTGTGGCTTTGTAGTAGAGCCTGAAGTCAGGCAGGTTGACTCCTCCAGTTCCATTCTTCTTTCTCATGGTTGCTTTGGCTATTCGAGGTTTTTTGTATTTCCATACAAATTGTGAAATTATTTGTTCTAGCTCTGTGAAAAATACTGTTGATAACTTGATAGGGATTGCATTGAATCTATAGATTGCTTTGGGTAGTATCCTCATTTTCACTATATTTATTCTTCCAATCCATGAACCTGGTATATTTCTCCATCTATTAGTGTCCTCTTTGATTTCTTTCACCAGTGTTTTATAGTTTTCTGTATATAAGTCTTTAGTTTCTTCAGGTAGATATACTCCTAAGTATTTTATTCTTTTCATTGCAATGGTGAATGGAATTGTTTCCTTAATTTTTCTTACTATTTTCTCATTATTAGTGTATAGGAATGCAAGGGATTTCTGTGTGTTGATTTTTATCCTGCATCTTTACTATATTCATTGATTAGCTCTAGTAATATTCTGGTGGAGTCTTTAGGGTTTTCTATGTAGAGGATCATGTCATCTGCAAACAGTGAGAGTTTTACTTCTTCTTTTCCAGTTTGTATTCCTTTTACTTATTTTTCTGCTCTGATTGCTGTGCCCAAAACTTCCAAAACTATGTTGAATAGTAATGGTGAAAGTGGACACCCTTGTGTTGTTCCTGACTTTAGGGGAAATGGTTTCAATTTTTCACCATTGAGTATAATGTTTGCTGTGGGTTTGTCATATATAGCTTTTATTATGTTGAGGTATATTCATTCTATTCCTGCTTTCTGGAGAGTTTTTATCATAAATGGATGTTGAATTTTGTCAAAGGCCTTCTCTGCATCTATTGAGATAATCATATGGCTTTTATTTTTTAATTTGTTAATGTGGTGTATTACATTAATAGATTTGCAGATATGGAAGAATCGTTTCATCCCTGGGATAAAGCCCACTCTGTACAGCATTGAACCTTGCTTATGTCACCAGTCCCATCCACAACTGGGTGTTGTTTTTGCTTTGCCTCCATCCCTTCATTCTTTCTGGTGTTATTTATCCACTGATCTCCAGCAGCATATTGGGCATCTACCAACCTGTGAAGTTCATATTTCACTGTCCTATCTTTTGCCTTTTCATACTGTTCATGGGGTTCTCAAGGCAAGCATAGTGAAGTGGTTATCCATTCCCTTCTCCAGTGGAGCACATTCTGTCCGACTTCTCCACCATGACCCCCCTGTCTTGGGTGGCCCCATATGGCATGGCTTAGTTTCACTGAGTTAGACAAGGCTGTGGTCCGTGTGATCAGATTGGCCAGTTGTCTGTGATTGTGGTTTCAGTGTGTCTGCCCTCTGATGCCCTCGCTCAGTGCCTACCATCTTACTTGGGTTTCTCTTACCTTGGATGTTGGGTATCTCTTCATGGCTGCTCCAGAAAAGCACAGCTGGTGCTCCTTCCCTCGTACATGTGGTAGCTCCTCTCAGTCACCACCCCTGACCGCGGACATGGGATATCTCCTCTTGGCAGCTCCCCCCGACCTCAGACATTGGGTAGCTCCTCTCGGCCACCGCCCCTGACCTCGGATAAACTTTACATTTTCAAAATACCACTTCTTAGTTTCATTGGTTGTTTCTATTACTTTTTTGGGTCTATATTTCATTTACTTTGGCTCTATTCTTTGTTATTTCCTTCCTTCTATTAGTTATGGGTTTAGTTTATTTTTCCTTGTTGCCTGAGTTATATAGTTGCATTGTTTGAGATTTCTTTTTACCTAAAGTAATTATTTATCACTATAAGCTTTTCCCTTAGAACTTTTTTTTGCAGCATTCCATAGATTTTGATATACTGTGCTTCCATTTTTATTTCATATTTTTGATTTCTACCTTTTGAGTCATTGGTTTTTCAAAACTAGGTGGTTTAATTTTCACATATTTGTGAATTTCCCACTTTCTTCCTGTTAATGATTTCTAGTTTTATACCATCATGGTTGGAAATGATATTTGTTATGATTTCAGTCTACTCAATTTGTAAACACCCGTTTTGTGACCTATTATATGATCTATTCTAGGAAATGTTCTGTGTGCACAAGAAAGTATGTGTATTCGGCTGCTGTCAAGTGGAACGTTCTATATTAGTATTAGGTTCATTTGATCCAAAGTATGAATCAAGTTCAATTTTACCTTGTTGATTTCCTGTCTGTTTGCTCAATTCACTATTGCAAGCAGAGTACTGAAGATTCCTACTATTATTTTATTACCTCCTTGTTCCTTCAGATCTTTTAGTGTTTGTCTATACATTTAGATGCTTCGATAATGGGTGTAATTTTTTTTATCATTGTTATATATTCTTGATAAATTGACCTCCTTATCAGTATAAAATAACTTTTATTTCCTGTTAGCTATTTTAGGCTTAAAGTCCATTTTTAAAAATGATATAAGTATAACTACATTATTTTATTTTTTGGTTTCTACATTCCCATGTGTATTTATTCCATCTCTTTACTTTGAGCCAACATGTATTTTTAAAACTAGAGTAAATCTTGTATGCAACATATAGTTTAAGATTTTTTTAAATCTATGTAGCCACTCTATATATTTTGGTTATAATTCAATCTATAATTAGGTTAATTATTAATAGGTAAGGACTTACTACTGCCATCTTACTGTTTCTGTTTGCAGATAGTTCTCTTGTTCCTTTCATCCTCTCTAGATGTCTTCCTTTCTGAGTTGAAGATTTTCTGAAGTGGTATGCTTTGATTCCCTTCTCTTTATCTTGTATGAATCTATTCCTCTCTTTTACTTCCCTGCACATATTTCTGGTGTCACAATTTACATATCTTAATATTGTTTATTTCTTAACAGATTATTGTAGCTATAGCTATATTTAATACTTTTGTACTTTAACATTTATACTAAAGTAGTTAATGCAACCCTATAGTATAACAGTATTAGTGTATTTTGAATATGACCATGTGCTTGTCTATACTGGTGTGCTGTATATTTTCATGTTTTCACTAATTAGTTTCTATTCACTTCACCTTGAATACCTCCTTTCAGCATTTTTTATAAGGGAAATTTAGTGAAGTGAATTCCTTCAGGTTACGTTTTTTAAGAAAGTTTTGTTTACCTTCATTAATGATAGATAACTTGGCAACATAAAATGTTATTGATTTTCATTAGGGGATATAGTCTGGGTTCTCCTACATCACCATTTTAATTGAGGTGATATACTATTGATGATCAAGAAATAATTGTTGAATAAATATCAAAGTTTAAACATATTTCAATTTATAAAGATTTTTTCTTTTATTATAGTCTCAAATTATGATTCTTGAAAATTTGGAAAAATGTGAATACACTTACATTGTGATACCATGAAATATATTTTGGGAAGCTTAGCTTTAGCTCAAGTACCAACAGAGATTTTTTTTTGTGATGCTTTTGTTTATAATGTAATCATGTACTTGCTCTCTGAGATCAGAATTATGCCAAATCAGGTGAAATCTAGTGAAGGAAAAATGAAATACTATTGAAGAATATATAAAATAATGAAAAAAATTAAAAAAATCAGTAGTACTTTATGTCAATGTAAAGAATATTATATGAACCCAACTATGTAGATTTTCTGTTCAATACAATGCTATAATTATGTAATGCAACTTCCTAAAAAATAGTAAAAAAACAGGTAGTATTTTAAGGTAAATATCAGAAAGAGTAATGTTGAGAAATATGCAGATTAACCAAAAATGGGAGTAGTGAGTCAGAGTTACATTTAGTTTACTTTTTTATAAAGAAAGCACCAAGAATAATGTTAGGGCAGCTATCTTGATAATTTATTTAAAAAAGAAAAGAGAAAAAAATCTCCCATGGATAGGAATATAGGTTCAGCTGCTTTATTTTAGAATCAGGTTTATTTTTTGATCAGTAGACTGTGTAATCTGGCTGAACTATGGAGCCGTTCTCTCTTCTAATACACTTCATTATTTATTACAGACATATTTAAATGATAAATACTAGAGTTTAATTCTGATTTAAGTGTAGTCAAAGAATAAATGAAGTGTACTAGTGAGGTCTATAATTGCATTTATTCTTCCAACTATGCAAAAATTTTTATCCCATGCAAGATACTTAGCAAAATGATTTATTCTTCTGAAACATAAATTACTTCACTGGCTAAATGCTTAACCTGAACTTTGTTGTATGTGGTAATCTTGTTGAGAATACTTGAATTTTCCTTTTGGAGACCATAGAAGTTCAAGTCACAAAATGTAAGAAGGCATAGGAAGAGGAGAGATGGAGAGACTGTAGAAATATAAACTATAAAAGTGACAAAGTAGAGGTAAAACTCACAAAGACTGGGCTAGTTCCTAACAGCCGATTGTGGCAAGTCAGTAGTTGTTGGTACTATTGCAATATTCATAAGCGAATTAGTTGTTCAGTTAGTCGCTCAGTTGTGTCCGACTCTTTGCAACCCCATGAATTGCAGCATGCCATGCATCTGTATCCGTCACCAACTCTTGGAGTTTACCCAAACTCATGCCCATCAAGTCAATGATGCCATCCAGCCATCTCATCCTCTGTCATCCCCTTCTTCTCTTGCCCCCAATCCCTGCCAGCATCAGGGACTTTCCCAATGAGTCAACTCTTTGCATGAGGTGGCCAAAGTAATGGAATTTCAGCCTCAGCATCAGTCCTTTCAGTGAACACCCAGGACTGATCTCCTATAGAATGGACTGGTTGGATCTCCTTGCAGTCCAAGTGACTCTCAAGAGTCTTCTCCAACACCACAGTTCAAAAGCATCACTTCTTCAGAGCTCAGCTTTCTTCACAGTCCAACTCTCACATCCATACATGAACACTGGAAAAACCATAGCCTTGACTAGATGGACCTTTGTTGGCAAAGTAATCTCTCTGCTTTTTAATGTGCTGTCTGGGTTGGTCATAACTTTCCTTCCAGATTTCATGGCTGCAATCACCATCTGCAGTGATTTTGGAGCCCCCAAAAATAAAGTCTGACACTGTTTCCACTGTTTCCCCATCTATTTCCCATGAAGTGATGGGACCATATGCCATGATCTCAGTTTTCTGAAAGCTGGGCTTTAAGCCAACTTTTACACTCTTCTCTTTCACTTTCATCAAGAGGCCTTTTAGTTCCTCTTCACTTTCTGCCATTAGGGTGGTGTCATCTGCATATCTGAGGTTATTGAGATTTCTCCTGGCAATCTTGATTCCAGCTTGTGCTTCTTCCAGCCCAGATTTTCTCATGATGTACTCTGTATATAAGTTAAATAAGCAGGGTCACAATATACAGCAATACAAATTAGGCATTACCAAATGTTTGCTGCCTTTTACTCTTGAAAGAGCTCCATAATGAAAAAAATCTGTGACAGGTTTGAACTCATAAGCTAGTGGTGGCTTTTAATGTGATTCATTTGCATGTTTTACTCAATCATCACCCTCTATTGAGGCAATTTAGGTTTTTAATATTTGATATTTTAATTAATTTTATTGGACTACAGTTGATTTACAATGTGTTGTTAGTTTCTTCTGTATAGCAAAGTGAATCAGTTATATATATATATATATATATATATACATATATATATATATATATATACATATATATATATATGTACTGTTTTTAAGACTCTATTGCTATATAGGTCATTGCAGAATAGAGTTCCCTGTCCTGTACAGTAGGTTCTTATTAGTTATCAACTCTATATAGAGTTGCAGTATCTGTCAATTCCAATCTCCCAGTTTACCCTTCAACTCCTCCTTTCCCCTATGTTTATTTTCCTCATTTGTTACTATTTGTTCTGTAAATAGGTTCATTTGTAGCATTTTTTTAGGTTTTACATATGAGATATATGATATTTGTCTTTCTGATTTACTTCACTCGGTATGACAATCTCTAGGTCCATCTGTGTCACTGCAAATAACATTATTTTGTTCTTTTTATGATTGAATAATATTCCATTGTATATGTATATACCACTCATCTGTATTCATTTCTCCATCAATGGACATTTAGGTGGTTTCCATGTCCTGGCTACTGTAAATAGTGTGCAATGGACACTGGGGTGCATATATCTTTTCCAATTATGGTTTCCTCTGAATACATGTCCAGTAGTGGGATTGTTCATAAAGAGGTCTACAATATCCTACAACCTTGGATAATAGTAAGAATATGTTGATTTATCTTCTTAACTCTTTCCCTTTTAGTGGAGTGATAAATTGAGAGAAATTGATTGAGATTATTAGAGCTCTTCTTCTACATAAACAGGTAGCTGTTAGAGAAAAACACACAAATAAATGAAAAATCTGCCAAACAGCAAAAACAAAAACATTGAATAGTAATCTGAATATGTAGGTTAAAAAAGCAATTTTCTAATATTTTACTTAGCTTTATCACAGGACTTGCAAACACTAAGAGTCTGCAGCCATTTATCTCATTGTCTGTACATACCTATATTATCGATGCATGCTATTCCCTAAAAGTTCTCATGTAGGTTGCTCATAGGAAGATCTGCTTTATGTTTGACTGTGTCTGAAAGCCTTTAGACACCAGCCTCTTTATATACATCCATGATGTGTTCACCACCCATTCCTTATTTTGTCAAGAGCCAAGGGAAAGGATCCCTATTTATATTTTTAGTAAAATACTTCAGAGTCATTTTTTGCCACTTGGTTCCATTCTATTACCAGTTCTGATAAGCTCCAATTTCATCTTTGGTATCACACTTCAAGTTATAAAACCTTTCAAGACAAGCTGGATAATTTTTATTTTTCTCTCTTGTACTCTTATTTTACTTCTGAGATTCTGTTTTGTACTTTGGATAAATTATTCTTTCAGATTCAGAAATCTATACTTGGATTTCAAGCACCTATTTAGAAATGATCTTGGACTGTTGTCCCTTCCCTGGGAATGATTTTGGTTAGGCTTTTTTTGTTTTCATATTGTATGTGTTTATATTTGGATTATGGAATGAACACAGGACTGAAACAAGTACTAAGATTATGATTGGCTATCAATTCTTATAGGAACTAAAACTTAGTTCCCTATCTGTAGTTGAGGATATAGCTGTGTTCATACTTTTTCTTCATTTCTCTGGACTTATAAACAAAATGGACACAAAAGGCAGCTATCAATTTGATTTTTGAAATGTGAGGTAACAGCATAATATCTAGGACAGAGATATGAGGCATACCTTCACTGATACATCTTTAGGATCCTTGGCCAGCTGTAACTGACTTTTGCTGTTTTCTGAGTCACTTAAAGTAGAATCCATAACAGTTGTAATGTGTCATAACTACTTTAAAATTATGAGGTCTGGTACCAATAAGTCAACATTCTTTTATGTCTGGTGATCCTGACCAATTGATTGAGATGGAGATTCTTTCTTTGGTTTAATCATGTAGCATTTATCAAGCATTATATAATAATAAGAAACTCTGGGTGAATTAAATATTTAACATTTTTGGCATGTGCCCTTCAGGAAGTTTTCTCACTGTGCATCTGATATGCACATATGAAAAATTAAATAACAGAATAAAGCAATTATATGACAGATGTCATAAGGCATTGTGTGATTAAGCCTCCAATGAAGGCAAAATTTTGGTTAGGCTTCTTAATTGGTACAAAAGTATATCAACCTCTCAGTGTGTTAGCTAATCATGACTTTGACTTTTGTAAGTTCAAGTTTATAAACACTACAGGCCTTGTCATTGAATACACCTGTCTGCTCTTATGACATATTTAATTTAGAGACATACCATTTATAGAAAATATATGAAATATGTGGGTCATCCATTGTGTGTTATCTTTTTCTGTGATCTATATTTTTTCATGACTTAGTGACTAAATCACCACCACCACCACCATACTTTTTCAAGCCAGTCCACTATTATAACTTATACTTGGTCTGCTGAAAGAATCACATTTCCTAAACTTCAGTTTAATATTAAAATGTGGCTTTTATCCAAGGGCACTAGAAGGGGCAGCTATGTGAATCTCCTTACTGCATCAGAATGGCTTTCAGGAATGTTATTCAGGAAACTGTTCATGATATTCTTCAGATTTTCTTTTATGAAGGCTCAGAAAGGAAAATTGTTTGAGAGAATGGTGTCACAAATATCTTTGCTTTCACTAAAATTCTGAGTTCTCTCTTTCTAACAACTATAAAACCAACCCCATCTTCCTATATTTGTTGTTATCAGGAAGTTAAGTGCAGAATTTGAAACCTGTGATGCTTCAGTAAAGAAGTTACTTCAAATGTTATCTGAAAAGGAGGGTGACACAAAGATAAGGAAAGGTAAAAGAAAAGAAGGAAGGA
Source organism: Budorcas taxicolor (assembly GCF_023091745.1). NCBI lineage: Eukaryota > Metazoa > Chordata > Mammalia > Artiodactyla > Bovidae > Budorcas > Budorcas taxicolor. Next base: position 17,433,250 of record NC_068917.1, on the reverse strand, counting down.
AAAAAGATAAAAGTGAAAAGGATAGAATTTACTTCACTTATCTCCTTGTACCAAATTCACATGTAAAATAATTATAAACATCCACTGGGAATAATATTCAAATCCAAAGTAATTTCTACCTAATTAAAATTAGCATGGAAATGTGTAAAGTTGAACATACAGGTGAATCATTTTAATGACTTTCTCTCAGAATAATCATTATGGCAAATAGTATATAATCACTGGATTGGTGAACTACAAGATAGTTTCTAACTAGTTTCTCTTCTTTCTAAGCAATCTCAGTGATTTAAATAATATTTCTATACACTAACAATAAAATACGTAAAAAATAAATAATTCTCATTTACAACACCATCAAAAACAATAAAATACTTATTACTAAGTCTAACCAAGGTGATGAAAGATCTCTACACTGAACATTGTTAAGACACTGACAAAAGAAATTGAGGATGACACAAATAAATGGAAACATATCCATGTTCATAGATGAGAAGAATCAATATCATTAAAATGTCTGTAGTAGCCAAAGCAATCTATTTGTTGTTGTTCAGTTGCTTAGTCATGTCCAACTCTTTGTGACCCCATGGACTGCAACATTCCAGACTTCCCTGTAAAGTCAATAAAACCCCTGTCAAGATTCTAACAGGAATGTTTCCAGAATTAGTGAAAAAAATAAATAAATAAATAAATTTTATGGAGCTGCAGAGGCACCTGGAAAGACAGACTAACCAAAGTAATCCTAAGAAGAACAGAACTGGAAGCATTATACTTCCTGACTTCAGACTATATTACAACTCTATAGTAATCAAAACAGTATCAGTTCAGTTCAGTTCAGTTGCTCAGTCGTGTCCGACTCTTTCTGACCCCATGAATTGCAGCACTCCAGGCCTCCCTGTCCATCACCAACTCCCGCAGTTCACTCAGACTCACGTTCATCGAGTCAGTGATGCCATCCAGCCATCTCATCCTCTGTCATCCCTTTCTCTTCCTGACCCCAATCCCTCCCAGCACCAGAGTCTTTTCCAATGAGTCAACTCTTCGCATGAGGTGGCCAAAGTACTGGAGTTTCAGCTTTAGCATCATTCCTTCCAAAGAAACCCCAGGGCTGATCTCCTTCAGAATGGACTGGTTGGATCTCCTTGCAGTATAGTATAAGCATAAAAGACAGACACATAAACTAATGGAAGAGAATAGAGAGCTCAGAAATGAGTCCATGCATACACATACCAACTAATATTTGACAAAGGGACCAAGAAAACTCAATAGAGGAAAGATAGTTTCTTCAATAAATGTTGCTGAGAAAACAGCATAAACATATGCTAAGTAATGAAACTAGAGCCCCCTTTTTTTTACATCCCTCACCAAAATTAAATCCAGATGGATTAAAGACTTAAACATATTTAAGACTTGAAAATCATAAAACTCCTAGAAATAAGCATAGGGGAAAATCGCCTTAACACTGGTCTCAACAGTAATCCCCTTGATATGAATGACAGCAAAAGGACAAACAGCAAAAGAAACAAATACCTGCTGCTGCTGCTAAGTCACTTCAGTTGTGTCAGACTCTGTGCGACCCCATAGATGGCAGCCCACCAGGCTCCCCCGTCCTTGGGATTCTCAAGGCAAGAACAATGGAGTGGGTTGCCATTTCCTTCTCCAATAACAAATACCTAAGTGAAACTAAATCAAATAAGTTCTACAGAGCAAACAGAACAATTAACAAAATGAAAATGCAGACTATGGAATGGGAGAAAATATTTGCACATCATATATCTGATAAGGGGTTAATATCCAAAGTATGAAGAACTCAACAGCAAACAACCCACAACAACCTGTAAAAAATGGGCAGCAGAACTGAATAGACATGGAAATAGCCAACAGAATTTTCTATATATAAGATCATATCATCTGCAAAGGCAATTTTACTTCTTCTAGTCTTGTTATATGTTTTTCTTACTTGATTGCTCTGGTTAGAAGGTAGAGTCGTTTGCTAAATAGGAATACTATTAGTGGGCACCCTTGTCTGTCCTGATCTTAGAGGAACAACTTTCAGCTTTTCATCACTGAGGATGAGGGGACTGTGACTGTGCCACATATGGCTTTATTTGGTTGAAGTTGTTTTCCTGTATGTACCTTCTATACTCAATGTGTTCAGCATTTCTTATCATGCAATGATACACTTTGCCAAGTGCTTTTCTGCATCTGAGGAGATCATAAGACATTTTCCATTCTTTTAACATGGTAAATCACATTTGTTGACTTGTGTGTGTGGAACCAATCCTGAATCCCAGGGATAAATTCAGCTTGATCATGGTGAAGATCCTTTTAATTTGACGTTGAATTCAGTTTGCTAATATTTGGATGAGAAATTTTGTATCTTTATGTATATACATCAGGAATATTGTAATTTTCTTGTAATATATTATCTCACATTAGTATCAGGGTAATGCGGGCCTTGTAAAATGAGTTTGGGAATGTTCCTGCTACAATTATTTGGAAGAATTTAAGTATAATTGACATTATTTTCAATTTTGGTAGAATTCACAAGTGAAATCATCTCGTTCTGCCTTTTTTCTGTATGGGGAGATTTTTGATTAAATTATTTAATATATTTAATCAGTATAATTATTTTCACGTTCTTGTCTATTTCTTCACATTACAGCCTTGGCAGAGATTTGTTTCTGGGAGTTTATCCACTTCTTGTTGGTTATCTAGATTTTTTTTTTTTACCATATAATTATTCATGATACTCTCATGATCTTTGTATTTTTCTGGTATTAACTGTAAAGTCTCCTCTTCATTTCTGATTTTGAGTCTTCTCTCCATTTTTCTGAGTTAGTATAGTTATATGTCCACTTGGTTTATCTTAAAAAAAGTAACCCAGCTTTTCAGTCAGTTCAGTTCAGTCACTCAGTCATGTCCGACTCTTTGCAACCCCATGAATTGCAGCACGCCAGGGCTCCCTGTCCATCACCAACTCCTGGAGTCCACTCAGACTCACGTCAATTGAGTCAGTGATGCCATCCAGCCATCTCATCCTTGGTCGTCCCCTTCTCCTCCTGCCCCCAATCCCTCCCAGCATCAGAGTCTTTTCCAATGAGTCAACTCTTCACATGAGGTGGCCAAAATACTGGAGTTTCAGCATTAGCATCATTCCTTCCAAAGAAATCCCAGGGCTGATCTCCTTCAGAATAGACTGGTTGGATCTCCTTGCAGTCCAAGGGACTCTCAAGAGTCTTCTCCAACACCACAGTTCAAAAGCATCCATTCTTCGGCACTCAGCTTTCTTCACAGTCCAACTCTCAAATCCATGCATGACCACTGGAAAAACCATAGCCTTGACTAGACGGACCTTTGTTGGCAAAGTAATGTCTATGCTTTTCAATATGCTATCTAGGTTGGTCATAACTTTTCTTCCAAGGAGTAAGCGGCTTTTAATTTCATGGCTGCAATCACCATCTGCAGTGATTTTGGATCCCCCCAAAATAAAGTCTGACACTGTTTCCACTGTTTCCCCATCTATTTCCCATGAAGTGATGGACCAGATGCCATGAGCTTCATTTTCTGAATGTTGAGTGAAAAAGTTTTTTCACTCTCCACTTTCACTTTCATCAAGAGGCTTTTTAGTTCCTCTTCACTTTCTGTCATAAGGGTGGTGTCATCTGCATATCTGAGGTTATTGATATTTCTCCTGGCAATCTTGATTCCAGCTTGTGCTTCTTCCAGCCCAGTGTTTCTCATGATGTACTCTGCACAGAAGTTAAATAAGCAGGGTGACAATATACAGCCTTGACATATTCCTTTTCCTATTTGGAACCAGTTTGTTGTTCCATGTCCAGATCTAACTGTTGCTTCTTGAGCTGCATATAGGTTTCTCAAGAGGCAGGTCAGGTGGTCTGGTATTCCCATCTCTTTCAGAATTTTCCACAGTTTATTGTGATCCACACTGTCAAAGGCTTTGGCATTGTCAATAAAGCAGAAACAGGAGTCATTAAATCTTTCCTACTGCTGTTTAAATGTCTGTTACATTTATTTCTAATCTGATCTTTGTCATTTCATTTCTTCTGCTAACTTTGGGCTTAGTTTGTTCTTTTCCCAGTTCCCTAAGGTGTAAAGTTAGGCTTTTATATGAGAACTTTTTTGTTTATCAAGGTAGGTGTTTATTGTTATACATTCTCTTAATACAGATATGCAGCAACCAGCAAATTTTGATATGATATGCTTCCATTTTAATTTTCTTCAAAATGTTTTCCCTTTTGATTTCTTTGACTCATTGGTTATTTAGTGATATGATGATTATTCTCTACATATTTGTGGTTTTTCCAGCTTCCCTCTTTATATTGATTTCCAGTTTCAGACAATTGTCATCAAAAAGATACTCGGTATGATTTTATCTTCTTAAATCAATGAAGACTTGTGTTTTAACCTATCATGTGATTTACCCTGGAGGATGTTTCATGCACATTTGAGGAGAATGTGCATTCCATTGCTGGATGGAATGTCTGTGTATATTTATTAAGTCTATCTGATCTAATATATAATTTAAGTCCAACATTTCCTTATTGATTTTCTCTCTGGATGATATACTTAGTTTTGAAAGTGCACTATTGAAGTCCCCTACTATAACTGTGTTGGCTGTGTCAGCTCTCAGGTCTGTCAGTATTTGCTATAATACTTTTAAGTGCCTTGATAATAGGTGCACTTATATTTATGATTTTATATCTTCTTGATGAATTGAACCCCTTATCATTATATAATGATCATCTGTTTCTTGTTACCATTTTTGACTTAAAGTCTGTGATGTATGCTATAAATATAGGTAGTCATATTCTCTTTTGATTTCCACTTATATAGACTATCTCTTTCATCCCTTCACTTTGAATCTATTTGTCCTCAGGGGTGAGGTGAGACTTTTGTAGGCAACATAAAGTTGGGTCTATCCACCTACTCTGTACCTTTTGATGAGAAATTTTAATTTATAAACATTTAGAGTAATTATTGATAGATATGATATTTGACTTCCATCCCCTTTCCTGGCTTCAGTTCAGTTCAGTCCCTCAGTCATGTCCAATTCTTTGCGACCCCATGAATTGCAGCATGCCAGGCCTCCCTGTCCATCACCACTCACGGAGTTCACGCAAACTCATGTTCATTGAGTCGGTGATGCCATCCAGCCATCTCATCCTCTGTTGTCCCCTCTTCCTCCTGCCCCCAATCCCTCCCAGCACCAGAGTCTTTTCCAATGAGTCAACTCTTCGCATGAGGTGGCCAGAGTACTGGAGTTTCAGCTTTAGCATCGTTCCTTCCAAAGAACAGCCAGGGCTGATCTCCTTTAGAATGGACTGGGTGGATCTCCTTGCAGTCCAAGGGACTCTCAATAGTTTTCTCCAACACCACAATTCAAAAGCATGAATTCTTCAGCACTCAGCCCTCTTCACAGTCCAACTCTCATATCCATACGTGACCACAACAAAACCTTTGGAATTTCCTGTGATAAGACTATGAACATACCTCAGTTTATTGTGCTTCTTTTTTGTTGTTGTTGTTTACAAATTGAAGGTTTTTTTGGAAACCCTATGTCAAGCAAGTTTGCTGGCACCATTTTTCAACAGTATTTGTTCACTTTGTGTCTCTGTATCACAAATATTCTGGTAACTCTCCCAAAACTTAAAATCTTGCACCAGTGAAAATAATATAGTTCCCTGAAGGCTCAGATGATGGTTAACACTATCAACAAAGTATGTTATAATGAAAGTACGTACATTGGTTTTTAGACATAATGCTATTGCACACTTAATAGACTACAATATAGTGTAAACATCACTTTAACATGCACTGGGAGACAAATAATTTGCATGGCTGATTGCAATGTTGCCATTGTAAATATTGAAATATTTACTTTATTGCAGTGGTCCTTAACTGAACCTGCAATATCTCTCAGTTATGCTTGTAATGGGAGCACCTTTTGTCATTATATTTGGTCTTCTCTTTCTGAAATCACTTTAGAACCATAAATGAGAAACGGGTTTCTCCATATTCATAAGAAACCTCTTCCACCACAACTGGGTTTATGTCAATGAGGTGAGTTCTAGAAAGCACCTAAGGATGAAGGCTGATTGCCAGGGTTCAGAGACTTGGACTTTTCAGCCCCATCCTCTGATTTCCAGGCAGGGAAATGATTTAATCAGTAAAGCATCCATAAAACCCCAGAAGAACTGGGATCAGAGAGCTTCTGAGTTGGTGAACACGTGTAGATTTGGGGACAGTGGTACACTTAGAATCTTGTGGGACTGAACCCTTGTGTAATCTGATGCTACATCTGGGTAGATTGGGTCAGAATTGAATTAAATTATAGGACACCCAGATAGAGTCCCAAGCATTGCTTGGTGGTATGGGGTTCCAAACTCACATTGTAAATGGGTTCAGAACCATATTTAATAAATAAAGGCTTATTAATCCCATTTTACTATTTTCTATTTGATTTGCAGTTCCATTTTTCTTTTCTACCTTTCTTCTGCCTTACTTTGGAAATAGATAATTTTTTTATAGTTGTATTCTTTGATTGCTTTCTCTTTAGCTTTGTGTATTTATTGTAGATTTTTGATTTGTGGTTCCAATGAGAGTGACATAAAACATAGATATAACTGTCTATCATATGGTGATAACAGTTTAATTCTGAATACAAAATTTTGTCCTTTTACTCTCCCCTTTTACATTTGTAAAAAGAAAGCATTAAATATTGAAGCTATAGCCATATTATTTTTTTAATAATCTTTTTCTTTCATCGTAACTCTGGAGTTAAGTACTTAACATTACTGTGTTTTAGTATTAGGGTATTCTGAATGTTGCTATATGTTTACCTCTACCATCACCTTGCATGTTTTTAATTTGCCCATTAGTGTCTTTTGTTTTAGCTGGAGGAACTACTGTCAGCCTTTCTTATAATTCAGGATTAGTGATGGTGAATCGCCTCAGTTTTTGTTCATTATAGAAGGATTTTATCTCATCTTCAATTCTGATGAACAACTTTTCTGGGTATTCTTTGTTGGCAATTTCTTTATTTTAGCACTTTGAAAATATTATCTCATTCTCTCCTGGTCTAATATGTATCTCATGAAAAACCTGCTCAAAGTTTTTTTTAAGTTTTCTTTACATGAGAAAATATTTATTTCTCTTGCTGCTTTAAAGTTATTTATTATTTTTGGTTTAAATAATCTTCTTGGGGAAGACCATTTTGGAGTGAAACTTCAAGGTGACCCTATGAGGTTCATGAAATTGTATGTTCAAATTTCTTTGCATAATTGGGAAGTTCTCAGCCATTATTTCTTTAAATAAACTTTCCAATTCTTTCTCCCTTTGGGACTCATTGGAAAAGACCCTGATGATGGGAGGAATTGGGGGCAGGAGGAGAAGGGGATGGCAGAGGATGAGATGGCAGCATGGCATCATCAACTCCATGCACATGAGTTTGGGTGAACTCCGGGAGTTGGTAATGACAAGGAGGCCTGGCGTGTTGCAGTTCATGGGGTCACAAAGAGTCGGACACGACTGAGTGACTGAAATGAACTGGGACTCCAGTAATTCATACATTATTCTTTTCGGTGGTATCTCATTAAGGCTTTCTTCATTACTTTTCATTCATTTTTGTTTTTATTCTTTGAATTATATCATTTCAACTGATTTGTCTTTTAGTTCACCGATTCTCTCTGCTGCTTGTTCAAGTCTGCTGTTTAAGCTCTCTATTGAATTCTTCAGTTTAGTCATTGCATCCTTTAGATCCAAAATTTCTGTTTATTTATTTTCTGATACCTCTTTATTGAGCTTCCAATTTTGTTCTTAAATTGTTTCTCTATTATCTTAAAATTGTTTTTCTGTGTTCTCACAGCTCTGTTAGCCTCTGTCAAAAATTATTTTGAATTATTTGTTGGCCAGTTTCTGGATATCCATTTCTTTGGGGCCACTTTCTGGAGGTTTACTATATCCCTTTAGAGGAGACATGTTTCCCTCAAACTCTGTGATTCCTATAGCCGTCTGTAGGTATCCATGCATTTTAAGCACAGTCACCTTTTCCAGATATTATGGATGATTTTCTTTTAACGGAAGCCTTTCATTGGTGGTTAGGGAACATAATTGGATTGTGTTAGGATCATGACTCAAGTGGTACAGGATGCCAAGTGTGGGCACACTGTGGCACTGTGTCTGAGGAGGGTTGTGATGGCTCTTCATTTTAGACCACTGGTCACAGCATTGATAGGTGCATGCTTCTTGGTGAGTACCAAAGGGGGACTACAGGGCCTCTAAGGGCTGTTGGGGTCATAACAGAAGTGGTAGGACCAGTAGCTAGGGACCAGGGCAGGCACTGGTAGTGGCTGGAGCTAGTGGTATAAATACAATTAGCTGTGAGGGCAGATTGCAGGTATCAGTGCAATGGCAGTGGTCATATGCTGATAGAAGCATGCAACCTCTCCTGGCCCCTACCAGTAAGAACAAGGGCTGACTATGGGTTCAACTGCAAAGAAGACCTGGGTGCTAGTGTGCTCGCCTATGGATTTATCCTCTATCCCTCTGTGGTCATTTTGCAGTAGGGGTCATGTAGGGTCCTAGCTTAAAGGTCTAACTAAGTTGACACAGTGTCGCTGGCCATCGAAAGAAGGCAGAGACTGATCCAGAACTGTAAGTAGCTGTGGGAGCCCAAGACGCCAATGTACTCTTCTGTGGCCACATACTCTTTTCCCTGAGTGCACCACAGTGAGGACCAGTCCTAGAAGTTAGGGTAGGGAACATCCTGGATCACTGCTAGAGGGGCTATCTATAAGTGTACATGGCATTGCCAGCCAGTGACAGAAAGCAGAGATTGATCTCCACACATCAGTAGCAATGGGGTCTCTGTCAGTGTATTCAACTAGGGCTGCATAATATTTTGGCTAAAAAGTTTCCATAACATCTTATGGAAAAACCCATACAGGCTTTTTGGATAACCCAATACCTTCCAGGTATGCTGCAGTGGAGGCCAATGATATGCATCAGGCTGATGCCATGCAGGTGCAGAGCTGGATGGATGAGCCCTGAGCACAGGCACACTATCAACTGAAAGTGCCTAGGCTGGGGCCTTGCACTTGTGCAGCTGTAGGTATCTAGGCTGGTAAGGGATCCAGGCAGATTCAGAGAGCTACTCTGGCTACCCGTGTGGGTCTGGGCTCCAACAGGGGGTCGGGGCACATGCTCAGGGAGGATCTGAGGTGTATATTAGAACATAAATACCTTTGGGGTAGCTGGTGAGATCTGTGCAGGCTGCTGGTGACTTCTTCAGTGGCAGAAGCAGCTGAATGTGTCTTCAGAGCACCTCTCTGTGAACTGCAATGGGTCTCACTATGTTCACTGATAATAGCTTCTGCTTTTCTTCCCTTTTCCTAGCTAGTTATTCAGGCCATTCTAGACTGTTGTTTAGTTGCTAAGTCATGTGTGACTCTTTTGCGACCCCATGGACTGTAGCCCACCAGGCGCCTCTGTCCATGGGGTTTCCCAAGCAAGAATACTGGAGTGGGTTGCCAGGCTCTTCTCCAGGGGATCTTTTCAACACAGGGATCAAACCCATGTCTCTGGCATTGGCAGGCAGATTCTTTACACTGGTGGCTTCACCTTGGCTAAGTTCTCTAGGCCATGGGTGAGCCAAGTTTGCTCTATTTTTAAGAACTCTCAAAATCAGCTAAGGAAAATTATTAATAGCATCATACCATCTTGAGAATCAACTTTTGCACCTAGCCTCTTCCCTTCAAATATGAAGAGAAAAATAGACAATGCTATGATTGTATCAATGGACACTGGTGCAATTTAGTGTTCATACAGATTTGTGTCACTATTCTAGGAAAAGGGCTTTACAATTAAGAAGGTTGAAAAAATGGGAAGTCATTTTCCCTATCCCCTTAAGTCATAAAATTATAAAATTGATAGTATCATCAAGGTAGTATGCGTCAAAACTGGACCTTCACATAGTACTGGAAGAAGCTATAAAGCCAGTTGCTTACTCCACTTTTTTCTCTCTAGTGAGAGGATCTCTTATGAGCTGGGAAGTTCCTTCTTAGTGCCAAACAATGCTGGCTTAGGTGATGTGATGATACAGGAAAAATTAAGTTGTCTGTATTTTTAAATGATTATTTTTAGCATTTTTTTTTCTGTGATATTGTTAAAACTTTCAAAGGAATCTAGATGTCTCATGGAGCTATTTTTATTCATGGATAGCTAATTATTGATCTATGTGTCAGGATAGGGAACCTTGGAACTCCTATTTCACCATTTTTTCACAGAATTTGGAAAAAGCTTCTTCACATGAATCTTGGCAATGATTTTTTTGGATATGACATCTAAAGCACAAGCAACAAATGGGACTATGACAAATGCTTCTTCACATCAAAAGAAACAATCAACAAAATGAAAAGATGACCAATGGTGTTGGGAGAGAATAGTTTCAAGTCACATATCTGATAAGCGGTTACTATACACAATAAATAAAAGCCTCATACAACTCAACAGCAAAGAACAAATAATACAATGTAAAAATGGGTAAAAGACCTGTAAGTGACATTTTTTTCTTAAGATAGTCAACAGGGACACAAAAAGGTACTCAACATCACTAATTATTAAGGAAACACAAATCAAAATCAAAATGAGATGTCATTTCATACCTTTTGGAATAGCTGTCATCAAAATGACAAGAGATAGCAAGTATCGGTAAGAACACACAGAAAAGGCAACTTACAGAATGGAGGAAAATACTTAAAAATGAGGAGACTGATGAGATTAATTTTCAAAATACAAAAACAAGTCAGTAACAAAACACAGCTCAATCAAAAAATGGGTAGAAGATCTAAATAGTCATTTCTCTAAATATACACAGATAGCCAAGAGACACATGAAAAAGATGTTCAACATTGCTAATCATTAGAAAAATGCAAATCAAAACTGTGATGTGGAATCATCTCCAGAGAAAACCAGAATTCAAAAAGATACATGTGCTCCACCGTTTTCAAAGCAACGATATTTACGATAGCTAAGACATGGAAGCACACTCTCAACAGATGAATGAATAAAGGTGTAGTATAACTACACAATGAAGCATTACTCAGTCATTACCAAGATGGAAATAATGCCATTTGTAGCAACATGGATGGACTCTGAGATTATCATAGAAAGTAAGGTAAGCCAAAGACAAATATCACGTGATATCACTTACATGTGGAATCTAAAAAAAATATACAAATGAACTTATTTGCAATACAGAATGACAGACATAGAAAGCAAACATATGGTTACCAAAAGGAAAAGGTTGAGAGGGATGAATTAGGAGTTTAAGATTAACATATCCATACCACTATATTTAGAATAGATAACCAATAAGGACCTACTACCACAGGAACTTAATATCTTGTAATAATCTTTAATGGAAGAAAATGTAAAAAAGAATATATTTATATACATATATAATTGAATCACTGTGCTGTACCTCTGAAACTAACACAAAACTTAAAAACAAAAAACATAAATTTGTAATAAGTAAAAGTAGAATTACTCTATGATCTAGAAATCCTACTTGTGTGTGTGTGTGTGTGTGTGTGTGTGTGTGTGTGTATGTATAGCCAAAGAGGTAGAAATCATGATCTCATAGAAGTATCTATACTACGTTCATTGCAGCATTACTTACAGGAGACCTGTGACAAGACGCAGAAATACCCTGAGTGTCAGACAGATGAATGAAGAGATTGTGGTACACAAATAGAATATTATTCAGCCATACTTAAGAAGGCAATATTGCCATTTGTGATAGCACTATGCTCTCAAGGGCTACATGTGTTAAGTGAAATGAGTTATAGAGAGAAAGATAAATACTACATGATTTCATTAAATGTGGAAACTAAAAAAGCCACTCATTGGAACAGATTGGATTTGTGGTTGGCAGATGTGGTGTTTGGGGATGAGAGAGTTCAGTAAAGATGCCCAAAATTCCAGTTACAATTTCTAGAAATGTACATTACATAGATATTAATTCTCTATAGTTAATATTGTACTTGTCTGTAGTTAATATTATATATTTGAAAGTTGCTAAGAGTAAATCTTAAAAGTTCTCATCACAAGGAAGATTTAAAAATGTAGCTATGTGAGGTGATGGATGTTAACTAATCCTATTATGGTAATCATTTTACAATATATGTATACTCATATATAAAATGATTACGTTGTACATCTTAAACTTATACAAAGTTATATATTAAATACTGGGAAGAAAACAAAAAAATGAAAACTTTTACAGTTTTTCATAGTAATAAATAATGTTTCATTATTTTTATAATTTAGATCTAAGGAAAGGGAAGAGAAAAAATTCTTACTGAGTGTCTAACAGTGGTTAATTCCTATGTGCAAATATTTTTGGTTAAAATCTAATGAGTTAGGTAACATATTTAAAAATTTACAGATATAAAATTTTCATCTCATTAAAAATTTATACTCTTTCCTACCTATGTCCTATCTTCTTGTTATTGAACATTTAATGGTATTCTACTTCTTTGTAAAGATTGTTCTTGAAAGAATGAATCAATGAGTGAAGAGACAAAAAAACTTGTCCTCTAATCACTGATTCATTCATTCTTTCAAAAAAGAATTTTTGGTATCTATTATGTTTTATACACTGTGTTTCTTTTAGTTAGTTGCTTGGAATACAAAATGAACAAGCTTGTTTCATCATGGAGATATTAGTCACAGCAGTTGGTCTAATTCTGACTTGAGTGATTCCATTTTCACATGCTTAAATCTTTCTTCTCAAGAAGGGAGGTGATTAAACATGACAATTTCATTTTCACTTTTTACAGCTAGGCTGCTGTTGTGCACTCTCTTAGAGATGTTTCTACTTCAGAGAAGATGAACTGATGTGAGCACTTTGTAGGTGTTCAAATATTAAACAATTCATAAGCTACTTCAGAATTTAATACGGAGACTAGGCGCTCCCTTGGGTTCTTAGGACTTTTGTTGCTTAAAAAAAGCATTTTGCATACTAAAGCAAAGGTAAAATTGTAAACGCTTTCTGTTTCCAGAGTATATAACAATCTAAATTTATTCATGACTGTGCTGCTGATATTTAAGTAAATTCATCAGCCTGTTATATTTAACTTTTAGCTGAACCTTTTAGTGCTGTAATAAGAATAGCCTTAGCAAAATATGTAGAAGACATTGTATTCCATGGTTGTAAAAAGGCAGCATCAATCATCTCATGAATTCTTCTTAGATATCCTCAGAAGTTATATAGGATATACTGTTAAATCTGTAGGTGCATGGTCATAACACATCAAATTCTGAAAGTTAGAGCTTTAGTATATGGATAGTTGCATGAGGCAACACTATTGAATATTCAGTGGACTCTTGAACCCCCTACATTTAGGGGGCTGGGGTTACCAACTCCCTTATAGTTGAAAATCCATGTAGAACTTATGATTTCCCTGAAATTTAACTAATAGTCCTGTTGTTGACCTTACAGATCAGTTGATTACCTAAATAGATAAAAAGCACATATTTTATATGTTTTCTACACTATATAGTATATTCGTATAAAGTAGCCTAAAGAATGTTATTAAGAAACTTATAAGGAAGAAAAAATATATTTACTGTACTGTAAGTTTGTTCAGTGTTTAAAAAATGAATCACTTGTTAGTGCCTACATAAATATTGCCTTGTGGGGTACAAAACACTACAGATGTCATCTTACTAACACTAAACACCAAAAATGAAAAGATGTGGAAAATTCATGTTTATCTATAACAATTCATGAATTGATAACAAAGCAGCAGTAATATGATTGCTTAATGGAAGCCTAGTATAATCAATATGATTTCTTCACAGTTACCTAGCTTTTACATTAATGAATGAATCAGTCTTAAATTTTATGGAAGACAGTAGTACAGTACAGTCATATTCATACTATAGTATTGCAACCTGTTACATTTTTAAAACACATTGCTTACCTGTGATGATAGGCTGATGGGCAGTTTTTCCAACTCAGAGAGATAGAGGTGTACTGTCCAGTATTGCAATTCTTTAAAAGCCAAGCTATAAAAGAATAAGAAAACTAGCATATTAATAATTTCATATTAGAAATCACCCACCTTCTACATATTTAAAAACACAGTAATCTCTACATAAACATTCTTACAATATACTTATTGAAAAACATCTGTCTATTAATAAACTCATGGAACTCAAACATCAACTGTATCTACTCAGTAGGAGGGTCACAAGAAATAAGAAAAATGCCATATTTAAGTTCGATTGTGATCAAGAATTAACCTTTAATAAATAACTCACAAATATTTTTTGTTAAAGTTCTAGAGAAGGAGACGATAATGCAATGGAAGGCTAGTTTTTGGGTTTTTAAGAATTCACACATAAAAATCCAGAACTGGGTAGAAAAATTCTGGATAGTAAGTATCCATATAAGCCCCTGGAAACAAACTATTAGGACATATTAATAATACATGAGTGTTACTGTGGCTGTGTGGAAACTATCAGAGGGTACTAAGAGGACAGTTCGAACGGCCTAAGAAAGGAAATACCCAAAATCTGAGTTATTCCTTCAAAATCACAGCAACAAAACGCAAGATTTATATGGGAAAGTAAATTAGATTATAAAGAGATCTAAGATCATGGCATCTGATCCCATCACTTCATGGGAAATAGATGGGGAAACAGTGGAAACAGTGTCAGATTTTATTTTAGGGGGCTCCAAAATCACTGCAGATGGTGATTGCAGCCATGAAATTAAAAGACGCTTACTCCATAGGAAAAAGGTTATGACCTACCTAGACAGCATATTAAAAACCAGAGACATTACTTTGCCAACAAAGGTTCATCTAGTCAAGGCTATGGTTTTTCTAGTGGTCATGTATGGATGTGAGTGTCGGATTATGAAGAAAGCTGAGTGCCGAAGAACTGATGCTTTTGAACTGTGGTGTTGTAGAAGACTCTTGAGTCCCTTGGACTGCAAGGAGATCCAACCAGTCCATCCTAAAGAAGATCAGTCATGGGTGTTCATTGGAAGGACTGATGCCCAGGGCCAGCGAGCCCCGGCAGACTGATGCTGAAGCTGAAATTCCATTACTTTGGTCACCTCATGTGAAGAGTTGACTCATTGGAAAAGTCCCTGATGCTGGGAGGGATTTGGGGCAAGAGGAAAAGGGGACGACAGATGATGAGATGGCTGGATGGCAGCACTGACTCGATGCACATGACTTTGGGTAAACTCCGGGAGTTGGTGATGGATAGGGAGGCCTGACGTGCTGCGATTCATGGGGTCTCAAAGAGTTGGATGCGAATGAGCAACTGAACTGAACTGAACTGATACTTTACCTTTGCTGGTGGCTCAAGTAGTAAAGCGTCTGCCTACAATGAGGGAGACACAGGTTCGATTCCTGGGTTGGGAAGTGCTCCTGGAGAAAGAAATGGTAACCTACTCAGGTACTTTTGCCTGGGAAATCCCATGGACGGAGGAGCGTAGTAGTCTATGGTCCATGTGGTCGCAAAGAGTCAGACACGACTAAGCAACTTCACTTTTGCTTTTTTCCCCCTTTCTTTTCTATACTGTATGTAGCAATAAGGTGGGCTAACATATTTAAGGTACTCAAAATTTGAGGAGTTCCTACTAAGCATATCTAATCATCAGCTGAAACCCATATGGTTTTTGCCTGCTGAATTCTTCATTGACTGTTAGAAGCTTAGGTAACTCTTAATCCGGCTGGAAAAGCCAAATGCCTGTAAAATCTCAAAAATGACTCATGAGAACATCTCTTGATGGAAGGGAAAACGTTGAGGAAAAATTTCTGGGAATGGAATCAGAATAGGATAGAGACAATAAAGTGAAAAATTTTAGATAAAAGTGGAAGAAAAATATACAGCCTGGAAATCTGAGGAAAAAAAGAAAATGCCATACTTTTAAACAAAGCACACAAGAATATAGAGAGCTTTGTGAGCTATGAAAACCACCTTCAAACATACCTTCTTATAAAAGTTTGGGAAACTCAATTAAATAGACTAAGAAGCAGACTAATAGTCTTTCAGAAAAACATATGTATGCCAGAAAAGCATGCCCAGAAACCATTAATAATCTAATGTATATTTCAAGATAAGTAGATAAGTTGGTTCGATATTCATGCAGACATGAAAGTATATCATAAAGAAAAATTCAGAAATAAGATGAAAGAAGTGTAAATTTTTTTAAAAAAATCATAAGAATATTGTAAAAGGAGTATGGGAACAGATAAACAGAATATAATGCCTCAATAGCAACTGACAGTACAAAATGAGGAAATTTTATAAATTAAAAATAAAATATTTGAGAAAAAGTAGCAGTTACTGAAGGTAAGCACACACAAAGAAAATCTAATATATGGATAGCTGTAGCACCTGAAGGTGAGCATCTCATCAAGGACATGGAACATATAAAAAGAATATTAAAACTATGATTCAAAAAACTATAATAAAAGAGTTTTGAATGTCCTTTTTGAAAGAGAAAACAGGGCTGCCTTGGTGGTTCAGTGGTTAAGAATTCACTGGCTAATGCAGGGGACATGGGTTCAACCATTGGTTCAGGAGGATCCCACGTGCAACTAAGCCCCTATACCACAACTACTGAGCCAACTCCCTAGAGCCAGCAAGCTGCAATTACTGAGCCCACACACTGAGCCTGTGCTCTGAAACAAAAGAAGCCACTGCAGTGAGAAGCCCGCATATCTCAAAGAAAAATAGCTCTCATTCACCACATAAAGACAGCCTGCACAGCATCAAAGACTGAGCACAATCAAAAGTAAATAAGTAAAATTTTGAAATTTATGAAAGAGAAAACAATGTGGAATGACCAGCACATTTTTATAAAATGATTGAACTTAATAGAAAAAGTAAAAAACTTGGGCCATCAAGCAACAAGGTTTATACAACAAAGTGAACTAAGACTGCTACACGGATAACATATTTACAATACTAAAAAAAAAAAAAAAAAAAATGTGACAAAAAGGTTTCCTAATCAGCAAAATTAATCTTCATTCCAAAGACCTATTAACTATTAGTAATGTATTAGCATTAATTGGGCATTGTTCCCATGAGATTTTTCTCAGTTATCTCATAGTGAAAGATTCAGGCAATGATAAAAACACTAGCAAAGTAATGCTCAAAATTCTCCAAGCCAGGCTTCGACAGAACGTGAACCATGAACTTCCAGATATTCAAGCTGGATTTGGAAAAGGCAGAGGAACCAGAGATCAAATTGCCAACATCCACTGGATCATGGAAAAAGCAAGAGAGTTCCAGAAAAATATCTACTTCTGCTTTATTGACTATGCCAAAAAGCCTTTGACTGTGTGGACCACAATAAACTGTGGAAAATTCTGAAAGAGATGGGAATACCAGACCACCTGACTTCTGTCCTGAGAAATCTGTTTGCAGATCAAGAAGAAACAATTAGAACTGGACATGAAACAACAGACTGGTTCCAAATCGGGAAAGGAGTACATCAAGTCTGCATATTGTCACCCTGATTATTTAACTTATAAGCAGAGTACGTCATGCAAAATGCCGGGCTGGGAGAAGCATAAGCTGGAATCATGATTGCTGGAGAAATATCAATAACCTCAGATAGGCAGATGACACCACCCTTATGGCAGAAAGTGAAGAGGAACTAAAAAGCCTCTTGATGAAAGTGAAAGAGGAGAGTGAAAAATTTGGCTTAAAACTCAACATTCAGAAAACTAAGATCATGGCACCAGTCCCATCACTTCATGGCAAAAATATGGGAAACAATGGAAACAGTGAGACTTTATTTTTGGGGGCTCCAAAATTAGTGCAGATGGTGATTGCAACCATGAAACTAAAAGATGCTTACTCCTTGGAAGAAAAGCTATGACCAACCTAGATAGCATATTAAAAAGCAGAGACATTACCAACAAAGGTCTATCTAGTTAAAGCTATGGATTTTCCAGTAGTCATGTATGGATGTGAGAGTTGGACTATAAAGAAAGCTCAAAGCCAAAGAATTGATGCTTTTGAACTGAGGTTTGGAGAAGACTCTTGAGAGTCCCTTGGACTGCAAAGAGATCCAACCAGTCCATCCTAAAGGAAAGCAGTCCTGAATATTCATTGAAAGGACTGACATTGAAGCTGAAACTCCAATACTTTGGCCACCTGATGCGAAGAACTGACTCATTAGAAAAGACCCTGATGCTGAGAAAGATTGAATGGGGAAGGAGAAGGGGATGACAAAGGATGAGATGGTTGGATGGCATCACCAATGTAATGAACATGAGTTTGAGCAAGCCCCAGGAGTTGGTAATGAACAGGGAATCCTGGTGTGCTGCAGTCCATGGGGTCACAAGTAGTCAGACATGACTGAGAAACTGAACTGAACTGAGAAAGATGTTGACCTTAGTACTAGTGGTAAGACTTATATAAATAATTATTTGTAGATCTAAAAATAAAGTCTTAAAAAAGATTTTATTGCGTGTAATATCTGTATTATCTGCTATTGTAGATATGGTGTAAACATGACAGTTTGGAGAGAATCCAAAGAAATATGCAAAGAAGATTTAAACTGTTTTCAGTAACCATCATTAGTATTGACATTATTTGAATCTTATCCCCAAACTGTTCATATATAATATGGTATAAACAAAGTGAATAATGATGGAATATTCTAATTTTACCATCTTCTGTATTCTTTAGATCCAAGACCTCTGTGTGGAAGAAAGAGGATATGTAAAGACACGATATGAATATAATGTTGAAAAGATGAAGTGAAAACCCTATAATTAGATATATATTAGAACTGAATCAAGGTGAGATAAGAATGCCTTCTTAAATGAACAATTCAAAGAAACAGAGGAATACAATAGAATTCAAGTAAATTGGAAATATCGAGGGAGAATTTCATCCAGTAACCTCCAATTAAAATAAATCAATTTATATTAAAAATATATATAAAAATAGAATTGGCATGATAAAAGAAACTATGGACCTAACAGAAGCAGAAGAAATTAAGAAGTGGTGGCAAGAATACACAAAACTATACAAAAAAAGTAATAATGACCCAGATAACCACAATGCTGTGGTCAATCCCCTAGAGCCAGACATCCTGGAGTATGAAGTCAAGTGGCCTTAGGAAGCATTACTATGAACAAAGTTAGTGGAGGTGATGAAATTACAGCTGAACTATTCCATCCTAAAAGATGATGTGATGCTGTGAAAGTGCTATACTCAATATGTTAGCAAATCTGGAAAACTCAGCAGTGGCCACAGGACTGGACAAAGTCAGCTTTCATTCAACGATGGGAGATGCCAAAGACTGTTCAAACAATTGTGCAATTGCACTCTTCACATGATACAACAAGTTTATATTCACAATCCTTCAAGCTATGCTTCAGCAGTATGTGAACCAAGAATTTCCTGATGTACAAGCTGAGTTTCAAAGAGGTGGAGGAACCAGAGATCTAACTGCCAACATTCGTTAGATCATTGAGAAAACAAGGGAATTCTAGAAAGAAAAATCTACTTCTGCTTAATTGACTATGCTAAAGTCTTTGACTATGTGTATCACAACAAACTGGAAAATTCTTCAAGAGATGGGAATACCAGACTACCTTATCTCCCTCCTGAAAAATCTGTATACAGGTTAACAAGCAACAATTAAAACCGGACATGGAACAACAGACTGGTTCTAAACTGGGAAAGGAATACATCAAAGTTGTATATTGTCACCCTGCTTATTTAACTTATATGAAGAATACATCATGCAAAACACTGGACTGGATGAATCACAAGTTTTAATGAAGACTGCTGAAAAAACATTGACAGCCTCCAATATGCAGATGATTCCACTCTAATGGCAGAAAATGAAGAAGAACTAAACAGCTTCTTGATGAAGGTGAATGAAGAGAGTGAAAAAGCTGGCTTGAAACTCAACATTCAAAAAACTGAGATCATGGCACACAGTCCCATCACTTCATGGCAAATAGAAGGGGAAAAAGTGAAAGCAGTAACAGATTTTACTTTCTTGTGCTCCAAAATCACTGACGAGGTTGCATGCAGCCATGAAATTAAAAGATGCTTGCTCCTTAAGAGGAAAGCTATGAAAAACCTAGACAGCATATTTAAAAGCAAAGATATCACTTTGCCAACAATGGTCTGTCTAGTCAAAACTATGGGTTTTCTCGCAGTTACGTACAGATGTGAGATTTGGACCATAAAGAAAGCTGAGCACCAAAGAACTGATGCTTTTGGACTGTGATACTGGAGAAGACTCCCATTGAGAGTCATTGGATAGCAAGGAGATCAAATCAGTCAATCTTAAAGGAAATCAACCCTGAATATTAATTGGAAGGACTGATGTTGAGGCCAAAGCTCCAATACTTTGGTCACCTGATGCAAAGAGTTGACTCATTGGAAAAGACCCTGATGCTGAGAAAGATTGAAGGCAAAAGGAGAAGGGGGTGACAGAGGATAAGATGGTTAGGTAGCATAAATATCACAATAGACATGAATTTGAGGAAACTCTGGGAGATAGTAAAGGACAGAGGAGCTAGGTGTGCTGCAGTCCATGGGTTACAAAGCTGGACACAACTTAGTGACTGCACAACAACAGAACTGAATTAGAATGTATTAATAGCAATTATGTGTTAGAAATGTTTTAGGATATATTAGTAGTGTTAGTATGAACGCTTGAAGTTTTGTTCCTTTTACCTACATGTATACATCTATCTTTTTACAGTCTGTTTTTCTCTGTCTCTCTATCCCTCTCTTCCTTATACATATATACACACACACACACACACACACACACACAAACACGCATACATACATACATACATACAATGGAATATTAGCCATAAAAATAATGCCATTTTTAGCAATATGGATGGACCAGGAGATTATCATACAAGTGAAGTCAGAGAAAGACAAATATATTGTCTTTTGCTTCAGTTCAGTCCAGTCGCTCAGTCGTGTCTGACTTTCTGCGACCCCATGAAACACAGCACACCAGGCCTCCCTGTCCATCACCAACTCCCGGAGTTCACTCAGACTCATATCCATCGAGTCAGTGATGCCATCCAGCCATCTCATCCTCTCTCATCCCCTTCTCCTCCTGCCCCCAATTCCTCCCAGCATCAGAGTCTTTTCCAATGAGTCAACTGTTCGCATGAGGTGGCCAAAGTACTGGAGCTTCAGCTTTAGCATCATTCCTTCCAAAGAAATGCCAGGGCTGATCTCCTTCAGAATGGATTGGTTGGATCTCCTTTCAGTCCAAGGGACTCTCAAGAGTCTTCTCCAACACCACAGTTCAAACGCATCAATTCTTCGGCGCTCAGCCTTCTTCACAGTCCAAGTCTCCCATCCATACATGACCACAGGAAAAACCATAGCCTTGACTAGATGAACCTTTGTTGGCAAAGTAATGTCTCTGCTTTTGAATATGCTGTCTAGGTTGGTCATAACTTTTCTTCCAAGGAGTAAGCATCTTTTAATTGCATGGCTGCAATCAACATCTGCAGTGATTTTGGAGCCTCACAAAATAAAGCCTGACACTGTTTCCACTGTTTCCCAGTCTATTTCCCATGAAGTGATGGGACCAGATGCCATGATCTTCGTTTTCTGAATGTTGAGCTTTAAGCCAACTTTTTCACTCTCCACTTTCACTTTCATCAAGAGGCTTTTTAGTTCCTCTTCACTTTCTGCCATAAGGGTGGTGTCATCTGCATGATTATATGTGGAATTAAAAAAAATGTTACAAATGAACAGACTCACTGACTTAGACAATGAATTTATGATTACTGGTGGGGAGAGTGGGAGTGGGATAGGAGTTTGGGATTGTCATGTACATACAACTTTACTTAACATAGATAATCAAAAAGTACTTAGTGTAAAACACAGGGAACACTTCTCAATATTCTATAATAATCTAAATCGGAAAAAATTTTGGAAAAAATAATAGATACATGTATATGTATTAACTTTGCTGCATACCTAAAACAAAAAAACTATGTTAATCAACTCTGCTCCAATATAAAATAAACATTTTCCAAAAAGTCACTGGACTTTCTCCAATTAAAAGAAAGTGACTGAATAAAAGAAAATAACAAGATCTAACAGTATGCTGCCTATAAGAAACTGAGTTTAACTTAAGGACACAAAGACAAATGACAAGATGGAAAATGATTTTTTAAGCAAATGTAACCAAAAAAATCAGGGGTAGCTCTATTTATTTCAGACAGAATATACTTAAAAATGATTTTTATAAGTAACAAAGGAGGTCTTTATATAATAAAGAATGGATCAATCCATCAAGAACTTATGACAATGGTAAATATATGGTCAATATTGAAGCTCTAGTAAGAAGCAGCACCTGCGCTTTGCTGAAGCAGCCATGAAGAGAGACTCCACGTCCAAGGCAAGAGAAATCCAAATAAGATGGTAGGTGTTGTGAGAAGGCATCAGAGGGCAGACACACTGAAACCATACTCAAAGAAAACTAGTCAATCTAATCACATGGACCACAGTCTTGTCTAACTCAATGAAACTAAGCCATGCCATGTAGGGCCACCCAAGACGGGCAGGTCATGGTGGAGAGGTCTGACAGAATGTGGTCCACTGTAGAAGAGAATGGCAAGCCACTTCAGTATGCTTGCCTTGAGAACCCCATAAACAATATGAAAAGGCAAAATGATAGGACACTGAAAGAGGAACTCCCCAGGTCAGTAGGTGCCCAATTAGCTGCTGGAGATCAGTGGAGAAATAACTCCAGAAAGAATGAAGGGATGGAGCCAAAGCAAAAACAATACCCAGCTGTGGATGTGACTGTTGATAGAAGAAAGGTCCAATGCTGTACAGAGCAATATTGCATGGGAACCTGGAATGTTAGGTACATGAATCAAGGCTAACTGGAAGTGGTCAAACAGGAGATGGCAAGAGTGAATGTCGACATTCTATGAATCGGTGAACTAAAATGGACTGGAATGGGTGAATTTAACTCAGATGACCATTATATCTACAACTGCGGGCAGGAATCCATTAGAAGAAATGGAGTAGCCATCATGGTCAACAAAAGAGTCAGAAATGCAGTACTTGGATGCAATCTCAAAAACGACAGAATGATCTCTGTTCATTTCCAAGGCAAACCATTCAATATCATGGTAATCCAAGTCTGTGCCCCAACCAGTAACACTGAAGAAGCTGAAGTTGAACAGTTCTATGAAGACCTACAAGACCTTCTAGAACTAACACCCCAAAAAGATGTCTTTTTCATTATAGGGGACTGGAATGCAAAAGTAGGAAGCCAAGAAAATCCTGGAGTAACACAAATTTGGCCTTGGAGTACAGAATGAAGCAGGGAAAAGGCTAATAGAATTTTGCCGAGAGAATGCACTGGTCATAGCAAAAACCCTCTTCCAACAACACAAGAGAAGACTCTACACATGGACATCACCAGATGGTCAACACCGAAATCAGGTTGATTATATTCTTTGCAGCCAAAGATGGAGAAGCTCTATACAGTCAGCAAAAACAAGACTGGGAGCTAACTGTGGCTCAGACCATGATCTCCTTATTGCAAAATTCATACTCAAATTGAAGAAAGTAGGGAAACCATTAGGCCATTCAGGTGTGACCTAAATCAAATCCCTTAGGATTATACAGTGGAAGTGAGAAATAGATTTAAGGGACTAGATCTGATAGAAAGAGTGCCAGATGAACTAGGACGGAGGTTCATGACATTGTACAGGAGACAGGGATCAAGACCATCCCCATGGAAAAGATATGCAAAAACCAAAATGGCTATCTGGGGTGGGCTTACAAATAGCTGTGAAAAGAAGAGAAGCATCCAGTATCACTCCAGTTAAAATAAATAAATTTATATTTAAAAAAAAAAAGAGAAGCAAAAAGCAAAGGAGAAAAAGAAAGATATAAGCATCTGAATGTAGAGTTCCAAAGAATAGCAAGAAGAGATAACAAAGCCTTCTGCAGTGATCAATGCAAAGAAACAGAGGAAAACAACAGAATGGGAAAGACTAGAGATCTCTTCAAGAAAATTGGAGATATCAAGAGAACATTTCATGCAAAGATGGGCTCAGATAAAGGAAGGAAGTGGTATGGACCTAACAGAAGCAGAAGATATTAAGAAGAGGTGGCAAGAATACATAGAACTGTACAAAAAAGATCTTCACAACCAAGATAATCACGATGGTGTGTTCACTCATCTGATCACGATGGTGTGATCAGAGCCAGAAATCCTGGAATGTGAAGTCAAGTGGGCCTTAGAAAGCATCACTATGAACATAGTTAGTGGAAGTGATGGAATTTCAGTTGAGCTATTTCAAATCCTGAAAGATGATGCTGTGAAAGTGCTGCCCTCAATATGCCAGCAAATTTGGAAAACTCAGCAGTGGCCACAGGACTGGAAAAGGTCAGTTTTCATTCTAATCCCAAAGAAAAAAAATTCCAAAGAATGCTCAAACTACTGAAAAATTGAACTCATCTCACACGCTAGTAGAGTAATGCTCAAAATTCTCCAAGCCAGGCTTCAGCAGTACGTGAACCACGAACTTCCAGATGTTCAAGCTGATTTTAGAAAAGGCAGAGGAATCAGAGATCAAATTGCCAACATCCACTGGATCATCAAAATAGCAGGAGAGTTCAGAAAAACATCTATTTCTGCTTTATTGACTATGCCAAAGCCTTTGACTGTGTGGATCACAATAAACTGGGGAAAATTCTTCAAGAGATGGGAATACCAGACCACCTGACCTGACTGTTTAGAAGCTATATGCAGGTCAGGAGGCAACAGTTAGAACTGGACATGGAACAACAGACTGGTTCCAAATAGAAAAAGGAGTACATCAAGGCTGTATATTATCACCCTGTTTATTTAACTTATATGCAGAGTACATCATGAGAAACGCTTGGCTGGAAGAAGCACAAGCTGGAATCAAGATTGCTGGGAGAAATATCAATAACGTCAGATATGCAGATGACACCACTCTTACGGCAGAAAGGAAGAGGAACAGAAAAGCCTCTTGATAAAAGTGAAAGAGGAGAGTGAAAAAGTTGATTTAAAACTCAACATTCACAAAACGAAGAACATGGCATCTGGTCCCATCACTTCATGGGAAATAGATGGGGAAACAGTGGAAACAGTGTCAGACTTTATTTTTTGGGCTCTAAGATTACTGCAGATGTTGATTGCAGCCATGAAATTAAAAGACGCTTACTCCTTGGAAGAAAAGTTATGACCAACCTCAGTTCAGTTCAGTTCAGTCGCTGAGTCGTGTCTGACTCTTTGTGACCCCATGAATCGCACACGCCAGGCCTCCCTGTTCATTAGCAACTCCCGGAGTTCACTTAGATTTGCGTTCATCGAGTCAGTGATGCCATCCAGCCATCTCATCCTTGGTCATCCCTTTCTTCTCCTGCCCCCAATCCTTCCCAGCATCAGAGTCTTTTCCAATGAGTCAACTCTTCGCATGAGGTGGCCAAAGTACTGGAGTTTTAGCTTTAGCATCATTTCTTCCAAAGAAATCCCAACCTAGATAGCATATTAAAAGGCAGAGTCATCAGTTTGCCAACATAGGTCCGTCTAGTCAAGGCTATGGTTTTTCCAGTAGTCATGTGTGGATGTGAGAGTTGGACTGTGAAGAAAGCTGAGTGCTGAAGAATTGATGCTTTTGAACTATGGAGAAGACTCTTGAGAGTCCCTTGGACTGCAAGGAGATCCAACCAATCCATTCTGAAGGAGATCAGCCCTGGCATTTCTTTGAAAGGTATGATGCTTAAGCTGAAACTCCATTACTTTGGCCACGTCATGCGAAGTGTTGTCTCACTGGAAAAGACTCTAACGCTGGGAGGGATTGGGGGCAGGAGGAGAAGTGGACAAAAGAGGATGAGATGGCTGGATGGCATCACTGACTCGATGGACATGAGTCTGAGTGAACTCCGGGAGTTGGTGATGGATAGGGAGGACTGGAGTGCTGTGATTCATGAGGTCGCAAAGAGTCGGACATGACTGAGCATCTGAAATGAACTGAAATAGATAAACAGATACTAACAGATCTAACAAGAAAAACTTTAATATATCAGTAGTGGATAACTTATACTCTACTCTCAAAAGTCGATTGATCATTCAGACAGAGAATATAAAAAAAAGCACAGATTTGAATAAAACTATAAACCACATGAACCTATCAAACATATGCAAAATATTCTACTTAACAACAGTGGGCTATCCTTGCTTTTTAATCCCACATGGAACATTTTCTAGGATAGATTACATGTTAGGCATAAAACGTATCTTTGCAAATTTAAAAAGATTAAGATGTCACAAAGTATCTTCTCTGACCAGAATGACATGAGAGAAGAAATAAGTAGTCAGGCAAAAACTGGAAAAATCATGAACACATGACTGTTGAACACTATGCCAAACAACAAATGGGCCAGAAAAAAAAAAAAAAAAATTAAGGGAAATTTTAGAAGTACTTAAGACATGTAAATGAAAACACATGATACTCAAATTTATGAGATGTAGCAAGAACAATTATAAGATGGATATTTATAACCACAAACACAAATATAAAAAATAGAAATATCTCAACCAACTTAACTTTAGATTTATGAAACTTGGATAAAACCAAATACATCAAAGTTGAAAATTAAGTGACGCAAAAGTGTTATTTGTAAGAGAAGGAATAAATAGAACAGGAAAACAGAAGAAAAGATTAAAAGAGCCATAAGATGATTCTTTGAAAAGATAAACAAAATTGATAAATCTTTAGTTAAATGAATGAAGAGAAAAAGGGGAGGACCCAAATCAGTAACATTATAAATGAAAGAAGAGATATTACAACCCATATCACAGACATGCAATGGATAATAGAGGCTACTATGAACAACTATATGCCATCAAACTAGACAACCTAGAAATTCTTAGAAACCTAGAAAGTCTTAATAACTTACAACTTAACAAGACTGAATCAGGATGAAATAGAAATTCTGAATAGACCAGTTGCTAATAAGAAGACCAAATCATGAAACACAAATCTCCAGACACAAAATGCCCAGGAACAGATGGTTCTGCTACCAAACATGTAAAGAATTAAAGCCAGTCCTTCTCAAACTTTCTAAGAAAATTAATGAGGAGGTTATACTCTGAACTCATTTTACGAGGGTACCACTACCCTGATACAATGTCAGATAAGACATTACAAGGAAAGAAAACTACAGGCCAATATTCTTCATAGATATTGATAGAAAAATTCTCAACAAAATATTAGCATACTGAATTCAGCAGCACATCAAAAGCGTCTATAACGTGTTAAAGTGGGATTCATGCTTGGATTGCAAGAATGGTTCAACACAGGAAAATCAATAACTGTGATACACCACATTGACAGAAGGAAAGATAACATTTATATGATCTCAATGTATACAGAAAAAAAGAGAAACATTTCACAAAATTCTATAACCATTCTTAAAAAAAAAAAAAAAGCTTTCAATGAGTTAGATACAGAAGAAACATACCTAAACATAAAGAAAGCCATAGAAGAGAAAGCCCACAGCTAACATAATACTCACCAGTAAAAGTTTGAAGGTCTTCTCTCTAAGATCAGAAACAAGAGTATCTGCTTTTACAGGCTTGCTAAATGTAGTACCAGTTAGACTTCAAAATTGGAAAGAAAGAAGTAAAATTATCTCTATATGCACATGACATGATTTTATATAAGAAAAATCTAAAGATTCCACCACAAAAGTTGCTAGAAGCAGCCAACAAAGTTAGTAGTTTCAACACAAAAAATTGACATACAAAAATCAGTAGTATTCCCATACATTAAAACAAGATATCTGAGTAAGTAAAATGACCTCATTTACAATAGCTACAAGAGAATACTTAAAAAAAGAGGTAAACACCTCTACATTGAAAACTATAAGACATTGATAAAAGACAGATGAATACACACAAAAAATACAAGGCTGTCTTATTTCATGGGTTAGAAGGATTAGTATCATCAAAGTGTTTATACTATACACAGTCATCTATTGATAGGGATTATACTGAATCTACTGGAGGTGATAGAATTCCAGGTGAGCTTTTTTAAATCCTAAAAGATGATGCTGGTAAAGAACTGCACTCAATATGTCAGCAAATTTGGAAAACTCAGCTGTGGCCACAGGACTTGAACAAGTCAGTTTTCTTTCCAGTCCCAAAGAAGGGCAATGCCAACAAATGTTCAAACTACTGCACAATTGCACTCATTTCACATGCTGGCAAAGTAGTGCTCAAAATTCTCCAGGCTAGGCTTCCAGATGTTCAAGCTGGATTTAGAAAAGGCAGAGGAGTCAGAGTCAATTTGCCAACATCTGCTGGATCATAGAAAAAGCAAGACAATTCCAGAAAAACATCTACTTCTGTATCATTGACTATGCCAAAGCCTTTGACTGTGTGAATCACAACAAACTGGAAAATTCTTCAAGAGATGGGAATACCAGACTACTTTGCCTGCCTCCTGAGAAATCTGTATACAGGTCAGGAAGCAACAGTTAGAACCGGGCATGGAAAATGGACTTGTTCCAAATTGGGGAAGGAGTACATCAAGCTTCTACATTGTAACCCTGCTTATTTGACTTATATGCAGAGTGTATCATGCAAAATGTCAGGCTAGATGAAGCACAAGCTGGAATCAAGATTGCTGGGAGAAATATCAATAACCTCACATATGCAGATGACACCACCCTTCGGGCAGAAAATGAAGAGTAACTAAAGAGCCTCTTGATGAGGGTGAAAGAGAGTGAAAAAGTTGGCTTAAAACTCAATGTTCAAAAAAAAAAAAAAAAAGATCATGGCACCTGGTCCCATCACTTCGTGGCAAGTAGATAGGGAAACAATGGAAACAGTGGGAGACTTTATTTTCTTGGGTTCCAAAATCACTGTGGATGGTGACTACAGCCATGAGATTAAAAGATGCTTGCTCCTTGGAAGAAGAATTATGACAAACCTAGAGAGTGTATTAATAAACAGAGACATTACTTTGCTAAGAAAGATCTGTGTAGTCAAAGCTATGGTTTTTCTACTAGTCATGTATAGATGTGAGAATTGGACTGTAAGAAAAAGGCTGAGCGACCAAAGAACTGATGCTTTTGAACTGTGGTGTTGGAGAAGACTCTTGAGAGTCCCTTGGACTGCAAGGAGATCCAACCAATCCATCCTAAAGGAAATCAGTCCTGAATATTTATTGGAAGGACTGATGCTAAAGCTGAAGCTCCAATAATTTGTTCACCTGATGCAAAGAGTCAACACATTGGAAAAGACCCTGATGCTGGAAAGATTGAAGGCAGGAGGAAAAGTGGACGACAGAGGATGAGATGCTTGGATGATATTACCAACTCAATGCACATGAGTTTGAGCAAGTTCTGGGAGTAGGTGAAGGACAGGAAAGCCTGGTGTGCTGCAGTCCATGGGGTTGCAGAGTCAGACATGACTGAGTGACTGAACAACAACAAATTCTTTGTGTAGAAAGTAGTCTGCTTTGACATTCATGACAAAGCCAGAAGGCTATTTTCTTCCCTCAATATGAGTATATTTTTATAAATTAACAGTGAAACTCTTTTGCAACCATATCAACAACACATTTTGACTTTGTAGGTACATTCAGAGATGTTTCAACTTTATATTAATCAAAGTAGATATTTATGAGCTTTTGAGTAAGTTCCAAGACCTCCTAAATTTTGTTTGTTATGGTGCCTGTTTTTCATCAGTAAATAATCATTCTATTTTGTCCTAGAATCAAAGAATTTTAGCCAAACAAACATAAATCAGTTCCATACTCAATTTCAAGATAGTTTTCTATAGCAAGTTTAAGTTAAATAATTATCTGCTAAATGTCTCCTAGAGTTTGAAGATTTTATAAATACCTGTTTTTGTTTTTATGAAAATATATGTCAATGTCCCATACTCCTAATCTTTCCCTAAAATATTTGCTCAAATAATTTAGCATTCTTCTCTGATTGATCTGTTTCAGGTGAATAAAAATCATGCTTGTCACAACACCTCAGTTCTGAAGAGTATTATGTATATTTATACTTTTAACAGTTTTTAAGAAATTGTATACTGCTTTCTTTTTCTTAATTTCCATAGAAATTCTTTATAACATGACAATATGAGAGGAGGCTGATGTGAAAAGATCTTTGGAGTTTTATATCATTCACTTACTGGCAGGTGAACCTATTAAATATTGTTTACTATTCACAATATTTTGATTACCTATAACTTCATATAATTTTGATAAACCATTAGTATTTATCCTTAACTGGCTTATTTAAATATCAAAGTAATGGAAAACCCTATGAATGTTAAAAATTTTCATTTTTAATATAAATTATTGAATCATATCACCAGCCATTTTAAATGTTTGTCATATATCAAATAGATAAAGAGTGACTACAGTAGTATGTGTTTTTAATCCTTAACTCCTAGTTTATCCCTTTCCCTGCTTTCCCCATTGGCGGCCATGTTTGTTTTCTATGTTTGTGAGTCTATCTCTCTTTTGTAAATACACAGTACTATATATAAAATGAGTAAACAGCAAGGACTTATAGCACAGGGAACTATACATGATATCTTGTAATAACCAACAGTGGAAAAGAATCTATAAAAAGAATAGATACATATGTATCATTTTGTGAATCAAATTGAATCATGTTGCTGTACACCTGAAATTAATACAACATTGTAAATCACCTATATTTGAAAAAATTAAAAAAAAAAAAAACACTAGATAAAGAGTGGAAAGAAGAGAGAAAACCAGAGAATTTACTCATTATCATGATGCAAGTGTCTTGACTACAGCTTTAACATAACTAAATGTACAACAACAGAATCTTATGCCTTCAACTATCAGCTAGTTAGTGTTCTTTCATATGTACCATAGTATCTCTAAAGATACTTTGGGAAGAACAAAAACAGCTGAGGTTTGGGAAAGAATGTAAGGGTGGTTGTTAAATTAATTTGTGTTTTTAGTTGAAGCAATAAAGTAAAAAAAGAAAAAGGATGTGTAGAAGCCTACCAGAACTATGTTTTCTTTGATTATTTCAAATAAATTCAACACACACACACACACACACACACACACACACACACACACCTATCCCATTGTTTCTTGACATCAAAATATCATTAGAAGAAAGACACTTGAAAAGTATTAAGGCATAAGAGAAGGAAGATCAAGTTTTGAGGATCTTCCAGGAAAAAAGGGACGGAAAAGACAAATAACTCAGTACAATCATTTAAAAAAGAGGTTCAGATAAGAGTAATTAAAAAAGGTTTGGAATCTAAAAGGTTCCTATATATCATCATAGATTTACAGTATTACGTATAAAAATTATTCAAAAGCCAGTTGTGCCTTGTATTTATTTTTGTATCTCTTTTATTCCTCTGTAGAAAATAGTAATTTTAAAAAAAACCTGGTAAAACCACATGCTCAGTCAGATATGATTACAAAAATCTCAACAGATTAATTGGAAAGAAATTATGTTTTCTACCCAGATATGTAGGCAGTAGCAGTGAAGAGGGGCTTTACCATAGACTTGCTTTACTATATACTTAAAAAAACATGTGCTTAATGACTTTCAGTTAAATATATATATATATATATATATATATATATATATGTAAGTCTCAAGATGCTTAGTTTGAATCATAATTTCTTACTTATCCCATTCTCCCCTTAGAAAAAAGGATATAAGTTATAAAATTTCACCAGGATATGGGCAATTATCAAAGAAGCCATGATAAAATCTGGATTAGAAGACGATCTCACTTTGTTGTCTATGTAGTGAAACAGTGACATGCTCTGGCTGGTTACTTAAATATGTTTCCTAATAGATAGGTGTTCTGCAAGTAAGATTGGACCAATCCCTTGCTTGAATAATTTTTTTTTTAATTTTTATTTTTACTTTATTTTGCTTTACAATACTCTATTGGTTTTGTCATACATTGACATGAATCAGCCATGGGTGTACATGAGTTCCCAATCCTGAACCTCGCTCCCACCTCCCACCCCTATCATCTCTGTGGATCATCCCTGTGCACCAGTCCCAAGCATCCTGTATCCTGTATCGAACATAGACTGGTGATTCGTTTCTTACATGATAGTATACATGTTTCAATGCCATTCTCCCAAATCATCCCACCCTCTCCCTCTCCCACAGAATCTAAAAGTCCGTTCTATACGTCTGTGTCTCTTTTGCTGTCTCACATAGAGGGTTATCATTACCATCTTTCTAAATTCCATATATATGTGTTTGTATACTGTATTGGTGTTTTTCTTTCTGGCTTACTTCACTCTGTATAATAGGCTCCAGTTTCATCCACCTCATTAGAACTGATTCAGATGTATTCTTTTTAATGGCGCAGTAATACTCCATTGTGTATATGTACCACAGCTTTCTTATCCATTCATCTGCTGATGGACATCTAGGTTGTTTCCATGTCCTGGCTATTATAAACTGTGCTGTGATGAACATTGGGGTACACGTGTCTCTTTCAATTCTGGTTTCCTCAGTGTGTATGCCCAGCAGTGGGATTGCTGGGTCATAAGGCTGTTCTATTTGCAGATTTTTAAGGAATCTCCACACTGTTCTCCATGTGGCTGTAGTAGTTTGCATTCCCACCAACAGTGTATGAGGGTTCCCTTTTCTCCACACCCTCTCCAGCATTTATTGCTTGTAGACTTTTGGA
Organism: Budorcas taxicolor; assembly: GCF_023091745.1. NCBI lineage: Eukaryota > Metazoa > Chordata > Mammalia > Artiodactyla > Bovidae > Budorcas > Budorcas taxicolor. Next base: position 17,400,456 of record NC_068917.1, on the reverse strand, counting down.
TTGCTGCCATTCTGACTGGTGTGAAATGGTACCTCACTGTGGTTTTGATTTGCATTTCTCTAATAATGAGTGATGTTGAGCATCTTTTCATGTGTTTGTTAGCCATCCGTATGTCTTCTTTGCAGAAATGTCTAGTTCTTTGGCCCATTTTTTGATTGGGTCATTTATTTTTCTGGACTTGAGCTGCATAAGTTGCTTGTATATTTTTGAGATTAATTGTTTGTCAGTTGCTTCATTTGCTATTATTTTCTCCCATTCTGAAGGCTGTCTTTTCGCCTTATTTATAGTTTCCTTTGTTGTGCAGAAGCTTTTAATTTTAATTAGATCCCATTTGTTTATTTTTGCTTTTATTTCCAGTATTCTGGGAGGTGGGACATAGAGGATCCTGCTGTGATTTATGTCGGAGAGTGTTTTGCCTATGTTCTCCTCTAGGAGTTTTATAGTTTCTGGTCTTACATTTAGATCTTTAATCCATTTTGAGTTTATTTTTGTGTATGGTGTTAGAAAGTGCTCTAATTTCATTCTTTTACAAGTGGTTGACCAGTTTTCCCAGCACCACTTGTTAAAGAGACTGTCTTTAATCCATTGTATATTCTTGCCTCCTTTGTCGAAGATAAGGTGTCCATAGGTGTGTGGATTTATAATTTTATTGTAAGCACTTGTTATGCTGAGAATTTACATGAAATGCAATATTCTTGACCATTCTAAGTGGTTTTATCCTGCCAATTATAGAGTGTTAAATTACTATGTGTGACTTCTTTGGATGCACACATATACAATATAATTAGGTTTAGGCAAATAATTCTGAAGGCATTCCACATATTAAGATTTCTAGTTTTACACAAAATATCACTTTTATATGTTCTTAGAGCTGCTTTCTAACCAGTGATGTGCAGTACTGGGCAAGTTATGTAAATGTTACATTTAAACTCAAATATTCTTTCACACCTTAAAGTTTTTGAAAACTTATTGCAGTTTTTAGATTGAATGGAAGAAACCTAGCCAATTATCCTATAAATGAAAGTAACCTATATTCTCCCCTTGTCATCATTACACAATGTACCAAGGCATCTTCTGGTAAATTCATATAAGTGTTAGCTTTCCATACAAGTCATTAAAGCTCATTGGTTTATAATCAGAGTGAAGAAGGGTGATGAATGGCAACTGAAGTGATGAAAATCAATTTAAAACATGATTTAAAAACTTGTCTCAAAAGAATATGCTATTCATTGTTAAATATTCTGTTTTATTGTTAAATTTATATAGCACAAAAAGCCAGAAAGAAAGTTTGTCACCTCCACACACCACCCAGAGAAAATGACTGCTAACAGAGATGATCCCTGTCCTTACAGAAAACTTAATTCTATATTTATTTATTACATGTTATCCATCTAGAGATACATATTCATACATGTCTTTCATATTAATAAGATCTTCAGTTTTAGCATCATTCCTGGATACTATTACCTTGAATGACCTTGAGGCACTGTGCAATGAGGAAGTGAAAGCCAAGAAAGAGTTGAAACTGCTCATTGTATGTTCAAAGTGTGCTCAAATAAATAGAGCTCTTTTTAAAAGACTGGGAGATGATTTGGTCCCTGAAACCTAAGAAAATCTTTTTTTTCTGTTCATTAGCTGATCACTAAGATAAATAAAACAGAAACTCCAGAGGTCACAAAGGACAAAAATTTAGACTATAAAATTAGTTTGGGAAAGCCACCAAACAGTAAACAATGAAAAAGAGGAAGACAATATGATTACCAGAGTTTACAAAATATAATGTTCAAAAAGTCCACTTTTCAGCAACAACAGCACTGAAGGTCCACTGTTGTATGGTCCACATACAGAAAATGAAGCAATTAGGAGAGACTGTCTATGAGGGAGCTGAGACATTAGGTGTAATAGTAAAAGCTAAAAATATTTAACTGTCTTCAAAGAATTAATGGAAATCATATCTAAAGAACTAAAAGATTCCAAGAGAATAATGTCCTTTCATATAGAAAATATCAATAAGAATATAGAAATTCTAAAAACAATGTTTATATAAATACAAGTGTGTATGTATGTATGTATATATATATATATACATATATATATATATATATATATATATACATATATATATATATATATATATATATATATATATATATATATATATTCGCTCACTCTTGTTCAATTCTTTGTGACCTCATGTAGCCTGCCAGGCTCCTCCATCCGTGGAATTTTCCAGGCAAGAATACTGGAGTGGGTTGCTATTTCCTGCTCCAGGAAATCTTCTGGACCCAGGCATCAAACCCGGGTCTCCCATACTGCAGGCAGACTCTTTACTATCTGAGCCACCAGGGAAGCCCATATATATATATATAAAATAAGGTTGGGAAGTACCATAACTGGAATAAAGAAATTCACTAGGAGTGCAATGGAAGATATGAGCAGGCAGAATAAAGATTTAGTGGACTTCAATATAAATTATTTCAAATTATATCTGATTTGAAGAACAGAAAAAATATGAATGAAGATAAGTGAACACACTCAGACTTGTAGGGCACCATCAAGCACACTAATTTATGAATGGACAAATTCCCAGAGATGTGAAAATATCTAAACTGATTCCTACAGTAATAGATGATATTGATATGTCTATGAAAAGAGACTGAATCATTAACTAAATACCTCCAATCAAAGAAAAGCCCAGGACTGGATAGTGTCACTGGCTATAGTCATTTAAAGAAGATTCAGCATCAAACTTTCACTGTAAACACAGGAAAATATGGTCATCATCATTAGTCAATCAGTTCAGTTCAGTCATTCAGTTGTGTCTAACTGCGACCCCATGGACTGAAGCACACCAGGATTTCTTGGTGTGATGGACACCATCACCAAATTCTGGAACTTGCTCAAACTCATGTCCATTGATTCAGTGATGCAATCCAACCATCTCATCCTCTGTTTTCTCCTTTTCCTCCTGCCTTCAATCTTTCCCAGCATCAAGGTCTTTTCCAGTGAGTCAATTCTTCGCATCAGGGGGCCAAAGTGTTGGAGTTTCAGCTTCAGCATCAGTCCTTCCAATGAATACTTAGGGGTGATTTCCTTGAGGATTGACTGGTTTGATCTCCTTTCAGTCCAAGGGACTCTCAAGAGTCTTCTCCAACACCACAGTTTAAAAGCATCAATTCTTTGGCACTCAGCTTTCTTTTTGGTCCAACTCTCACATCCATATATGACTACTGGAAAAAACATAGCTTTGACTAGATGGAACTTTGTGGGCAAAGTAATGTCTCTGCTTTTTAATATGCTGTCTAGTTTGGTCATAGCTTTTCTTCCAAGGAGCAAGCATCTTTAATTTCATGGCTGCAGTCACCACATGCAGTGATTTTGGAGCCCCAAGAAAATAAAGTTTGTCACTGTTTCCATTGTTTCCCCATCTATTTGCCAAGAAGTGATGGGAACAGGTGCCATGATCTGATTTTTTTTAAATGTTGAGTTTTAAGCCAACTTTTTCACTCTTCTCTTTCACTTTCAAGAAGCTCTTTAGTTCTTCTTCACTTTCTGCCATAAGGGTGGTATCATCTGCATATCTGAAGTTATTGATATTGCTCCCAGCAATCTTGATTCAAGCTGTGCTTCATCCAGCCTGGCATTTTGCATGATGTACTCTGCATATAAGTTAAAAAAGTAGGGTGACAATATACAGCCTTGATGTACTCCTTTCCCAATTTTGGAACCAGTCTGTTGTTCCATGTCCAGTTCTAACTGTTGCTTGTTGACCTGCCTACAGATTTCTCAGGAGGCAGGTCAGGTGGTCTGGTATTCCCATCTCTTTAAAATTTTTCCACAGTTTCTTGTGATCCACACAGTCAAGGGATTTGGCAATAAAGCAGAAGCAGATGTTTTTTTCTGGAATTCTCTTAAATATCTTGGTTTTTCTGTGATGCAATGGATGTTGGCAATTTGATCTCTGGTTCCTTGACTTTTTTAAATCTAGTTTGAACAACTGGATGTTCACTGTTCACATACTGTTGAAGCCTGGGGTGGAGAATTTGGAGCATTACTTTGCCAGCATGTGAAATGAGTTCAATTGTGTAGTAGTCTGAACATTCATTGACATTGCCCTTCTTTGGGATTTGAAATTAGTTAATAGGAAAATCCAAATCAAAATTATAATTAGGCATTATTTCACTCTATCCTGGATGACTATAAACATAGCGATTGTTGGTAAGATTGTAAAGTTAGAATCCTCAAAGATTGCTTGCATGAATGTGTTAATAGAATGGTGCAGTGGTGTAGTAAATGATCCGGCATTTCCTCAAAGGTAAAAATAGAATAACATAAGACCCACAAATTCTGCTTCTATGTTTTTATCCAAGTGAACTGAAATTCATGTCCACTCAAATATTTATATGCTGCTGTTCATAACAGCATTAATTGTAATAGCTAAAAGATATTATAGGAAAAAAAAATGCCCTTCAGTAAATGAACTGATATCCATACACTGGAATATTATCTCACTATAAAAAAGAGTGAAGTTACGGATATAACATAAATAAATCTATAAAGCATTATACCAAATGAAATAAGCTAGAAATAAAAGGATACATATTGCATAAGTCTATTTAGCTGAAATATTGAGATTATGTAAATTCATGGGGATAGAATATAGATTATTGGTTATTAAAGGGATAGTGGGAAGTGTAGGTTTTGTTTTGGGGGTTATTTAGGTTCTAGACCCAACTCCAACGTGTTATAGGGGTTTTCCTTTGCCTCCTCACCACGACTAAGAATTCTTTGATACCAACCAAGTATCACAAAATTTGAACTAATTCTGACACTCTACCTGGAGACAGCATCAGATTCTAGGTTAAGGGCTCAGTCACAAAACCTTCCTTCATTTCAGACACCAACTGCAAGTTCTAGCTGTTACCTGTGCTTCTGACCAACAGGTTTTAAGAAAGATGTTCCCATGACTAATTTGTCAGTAAGATTAATTTGTTAGAGAAACTTACAGAACTGAGAAATAGTTAAGTTACTGGAAAAGCCAGATGGAATAGATACATAGGGCAAGGTATGGGACAAAAGCATATAGCGTCCACACACTCTCAAAGAATCTCTTTGAGATTCTCTCTTTGAATCTCTGTGTTCATCAATCCCGAAGGTCTCTGAACCCTGTTATGTTTAAAGGCATGCTTGATTAAATTACTGGCCATTTGGCAGTTGATTCAACCCTTAGCCTTTCTCTTTTCCCTGGAGATGGGGTAGAAAGAAAGGTTTGGGGAACTGAAACTTCCAATTTTGTAACCACATGTTTGACTTCAAAGACAACAGCCTCTTAAATGCATCCCAAATATAACCTTGCTAAACTAACAAAGATACCTTTATCACTCTCTCCACTTAGAAAATTCCAACGGTTCTAGGAGTTCTGTGTCACAGATGAAGACAAAGATCAAATGTACATTTCTTATTATAAATTATGATATCACAAGGGTCATGAAAATGCTCAGGAGTCAGATAGTGTTGATGAAGACACATGTGAACATACTAAAATCACTGAATTGCACAATTTAATATGGTTAAATGCTTAACTTTTTTGTATATGAATTGATCTCAACAATTTTTTAAAAGGATAAAATGGATTTTAATTTTGAAAAACACAACAACAATAACTAATGGACAGCCTAAGCAGCAAAAGGGAAAGAATAAAGAAATCAATGAATATGCACCTAGAATAGCAGAATTATACAATATGAATAAGAGAGCGAAATTAGAGAAAAATAAAAAGAGCTTCAGAGAACAGTGGTACTATAATCTTTATGTCTATATCTACATCTATGTTTATCTCAGTTATAGCATATCTCAGCTGAATCCCAAAAGAGCAGGCTAGAAAATATTTGAAGAAATAACTGCTGATTTTCCCTAATTTGGCAAAAGACATAAACCTAAAATTCAAACAGAATAAATCAAGAGAAATAAATGATAAAACATGTCATAGCCCATCTTGTGAAAATTGAAGACAAAGAAAATCTCTTGAAACCAGCTGAAGAGAAACTAGTTACTATCAAGATGAAAAAATTCAAATCTGGCCTGATTTCTCAATAGAAATTGTAGATACCATAACAAGGTCCTCCTGTATAGCATATCTGAAGGAAGCAAACAGCATTTTATAGGCTCTGAAAGAAAAGAACTATCAACTCAGAATTGTATACTTAGTAAAATGGCATTTGGGGATGAGTAAAAATCAAGCTATTCTCAGGTGAAGGAAAACTTTTTTTTTTTTTTAGGTTTGCTGCCCTATCCTAAAGAATTTCTAAAAGAAGTTCCACAAATACAATGAAAATAATAAAAGATGGATCTTTGTAACATCAGGAAGATAAATATAGCAATGAAAATCAAATATATATATAGAGAGAGACACAATACAATAGATTATCTTTCTCCTGAGATTTCTAAATCATGTTTCAAGCAAAAGCTATACTATCTAACTATGAATAGGATATAGTTAAGCCTTTTTTTTTTTTTAATAAATGGAGAGGGCAAGGAGATGTAAAGGGAGATACGTTTTCTATACTTCAATCAAAATCGTAAAATAGTCACCATTGTATATGTCCTAAATTATGCATATAACATAATACTAGAAGAAGCATTAAAAAGCTATGTAAGTAAATATGTTCAAGAATACTAGAGAAAATAAAAATGAAATTCTAAAAAAAAATTGTGTGTTAGTCGTTCAGTCGTGTCCAATTCTGCAACCTCAAGGACTGTAGCCAATCAGGCTTCTCTGTCCATGGAATTCTCCAGGTAAAAATATTGGAGTGGTTTGCCATTCCATTCTGCAGGGGGTCTTCCCAACCCAGGAACTGAACCCAGGTCTTTTGCATCACAGGCAGATTCTTTACCATTTGAGCTATAGGGAAGTCCACAAACTTTAAACAAAAATTAAATGACCACAAAAAAAGCAGGAAAGAAAAAACATGAAACAAAAATACCGAGATACTAAGCAGAAAACAAAGCATAAAACAGAAGAATTAAATCTTAACATAGCAATAATAACATTAAATGTAAATTGTTTAAATATATTGATTAAAAGATAGAGGCCAACAGGTGAAAAAAGCACATGACCCAATTATACACTGTATATAAGAAACTCATTTCAAGGATATCAGTACAAGTAATTGTGAAAATAAGGGCAAAAAAATAGTATAAAATGATTAATCAAAAGTAAGCAGGAGTGGTTAACATGAGATAAAATTTCCTTGTAACAAAGAAGATTGACAAGGATAGGGAGGTACATTGTACAATGATGAATGGGTCAATCTGTCAATGAAATCCAGTAATTTAAATGTGTATGCACTGAGCAACACACCTGAAAAATTTATGAAGCAAAACCAGATAAAATTGAAAGGATAAAGAGATAAACCCAGAATTATACTTGAGACTTCAACACCCCTCTCAATGCTTATCTGAGATAGAGCATGTGCTAATTACAAAACAAACCTTAACTAATTAACTTCAGTATATTGCGATCAGACTGATTCTGTTTTCTGACCACGGTGAAATCATATTAGGAGAAAAAAAATACAACTGCAACAGGGAAATCTCCAAATACATGAAAAATAAATCACACACTTTAAAATAATCTACCGGTCAAAGAACTAGTTGCAAAGTTAATGACAAAATAACAGAATGGAGTGAAAATAGAAGACATCTAAGTATGCAGATCACAGGTATATCATTTCTGAGAGGGAAATTTATATCACTTAAGACTTACATTAGAAAAAAAAGGAAATATCTTAAATCAATAATCTAACTTCCTACTTCAAGACATTAGAAAAAGAACAACAAAGTAAATGCAAAGTAGTGATAAGGAAAGAATACAGAAAAGAAGTCAATACAATTAAACTTGAAAAAAAGACAGAAAATCAATGTGTTGAAGCTTTGTTCTTTAGTAAAAATCACCGTAGTTTATAAACCTCTAGAAAGACTGTAAATATGATTGAAGTAATAAACTTAAAATTTAGGAAGGGGGTGGGGATACAATAACAGATCTTAAGTCATTTCCATTCCTTGAAATTCACAAATTCACAAAACTGATAAAAAAGAAATAGTTATTCAGAATAGATTCATTACCTTTAAAGAAATCAAATTTCTAATTTAAAATCTTCCAGATATATATACTTCATCTCACACAATTTCACTGGAGAATTCACACATACGTTTACAGAAGAGTACCTATAAATTTTATAAAATCTTTTCTAGAAAATAAGTTACTAGGGAACTCTTCCCAGCTCATTTGATAAGATTACTATTGTCCTAATTCTATAATCTGACAAAGATAGTGCAAAAAAGAATAATAACAGAGTAATATCTCTCAGCAACATAGATGCAAAAATTCTCAAGACAATATTACCAAATCAAATCCAGTAACGTATGACAATATATATACATACTGTGAATAGCTGGCGTTTTTCCAGGTATGCAAGGCTCATTCAATATTTGAAAATTGATCAATGTAATCAACCATATAAATAGGCTATAGAAGAAAAATCATGTGATCATAATTAACTGACACAAATAAGTCATTTGACAAAATTGACACTCATATATTATAAAAACCACCAGAAACTAACAGTAAAGGAGAATGTCTCATATTTAATTGGATTATCTACAGTGAACATCATATTTAGTGGTGAAATGCTGAACATTTTCTAAGCTTGACATCATTCTAGGGAATCTGCTCTCAACAATACATTCACCATAATATTGGAAGTTCCATTTTCTGAATAAGGCAAGTAAAAAAAAAAAAAAAAAAAAAGCCTTATTTATTACAAAGTAAAAAACAAAACAAAAAGAAACTACACATGCAGGAGATATAGTTTTCTCATTAGAAAATCCCAATAGATACAAAGGAAATAATCTTCTTAAAAGTAATAAGTTGGGCAAGTTTGCAGGATAATATTTCAAAATGCAAAAATTAGTTGCATTTCCAGAAACTAACAACAGTCTGATAGAAACCAAAATTATATTTGTAGAATCATCTACAGTTCCTCAGACTTAAATTACATGCTCATAAATTTATGAAAACATGTATGACATCTCTACCACGAATACTTCAGAATGTTAATTAAAGAAATCAAAGAAGCTCTAAATCAGTGGAGAGAAACACTGTCTTCATGGATTAGAAGATTTAGCAGAGTAATGATCTTAATAATTTCCAAGCTGATCTATTTGTTTAATGCAATGTCTACCAGAATCTTCAATAGTAATTGAACTGAGAACTTCTAGATGTTCAATCTGGATTTAAAAAAGGCAGAGGAACCAGGGATCAAATTTGCAAGATCTGTTGAAAAAGATCATAGAAAAATCAAACTTTCAGGAAAACATCTACTTCTGATTTATTGACTATGCCAAAGCCTTTGACTGTGTGGATCACAACAAACTATAGTATGTTTTTCAAGAAATGAGAATACCAGACAACCTGAACTGTCTCCTGAGAAATCTTTATGCAGGTCAAGGAGCAACAGTTAGAACTGGACATGGAACAACAGACTGGTTCCAAAGTGGGAAAGGAGTACATCAAGGCCACATATTGTCACCCTGATTATTTAACTTATATGCAGAGTACATCATGCGAAATGCCAGACTGGATGAATCACAAGCTGGAATCAAGTTGCTAAGAGAAATGTCAATACTTCAGATATGCAGATGCCACCACCCTTATGGCATAAAGCGAAGAGGAACTAAAGAGCTTCTTGAAAATGAAAGAGGAGAGTGAAAAATCTGGCTTAAAACTCAACATTCAGAAAACTAAGATCATGGCATCTGGTCCTATCACTTCATGGCAAATAGACAGGGAAACAATGGAAACAGTGACAGATTTTTTTATTTTCTTGGGCTCCAAAATCACTGTAGATGGTGACTGCAGCCATAAAATTAAAAGGTACTTGCACTTGGAAGAAAAGCTATGACAACTTAGAAAGCATATTAAAAAGCAGAGATATTACTTTGCCAACAAAGCTCCATCTAGTCAAAGCTATGGTTTTTCCAGTAGTCATGTATGGATGTGAGTTGGACCATAAAGAATGATGAGCAGTGAAAAATTGATGCTTTTGAACTTTGGTGCTAGAGAAGAATATTGAGAGTCCCTTGGACAGTAATGGTATCCAACCAGTTCATCCTAAAGGAAATCAATCCTGAATATTCATTGAAAGGACTGATGCTGAAGCTGAAACCCCAATACTTTGGCCATCTAATATGAAGAACTGACTCATTGGAAAAGACCCTGATGCTGAGAAAGATTGGAGACAGAAGTAGAAGGGGACGACAGAGGATGAGATGGTTGGATGGCATCACTGACTCAATGGACATGAGTTTGAGCAGGCTCCAGTTGTTGGTGATGGACAGACAGCCTAGCTTGCTGCAGTCATGGGGTTGCAAAGTGTTGGATATGACTGAGTAACTGAACTGAACTGGTCTATTTAATGCAATGTGTACTATAATGTTAGTATTAATAACATATTTTTAGATACAGACAAGCTTATTCTAAAACTTGTATGGAAGGTATAGGCCCTACAATTATTGAAATAATTTTTTAAAAAGAAAATATAATGAGAGAAATTTCCCTACCCAAAGTCAAGGCCTACTAACAGAGCTATGGGCTTCCCAGGTGGTGCTAGTAGTAAAGATCCTGCCTGCAGGAGATGTAGGAGGTGCAGGCTGAATTTCTAGGTTGGTCAGATCCCATAGAGGAGGGCATGAGAATCTATTCAAGTTTTTTTTTTGCCTGGAGAATTCCATGGACAGAGGAGCCTGGTGAGCTATAGTCCATGAATCACAGAGTCAGACATGACTGAAGCGATTTAGCATGCACACACACAAACACAGTTATAGCTACCAAGACAATGGTACTGCTGGGGGGAAAGACAAAAAGACCAATGGGAAAAACAGAAAACCCAAAAGCTGACCAACATATATTTGTCCAACTGATATTTTGTATAAAGGTACCAAAGCAATTCAGTAAAGGAGGGAGCACCTTTCCAAGAAAAAAATTTTGAAACAATTATATGCCTAAAATAGTCTCAACTTAAATTTTATGCCTGTATACATTTTAAATAACAATTTAACTAAAATGTAAAACTATAAAATGTTTAGATAAAATTGCAGAAAAATCTTTGGGACTTAAGGCTAGGTGAAAAATTCTTAGAATTGAAATTAAAAGCACAATGTATAAAAGGAAAAGTTGACAAAGCATATTAAAATGAAACAAAGAAACAAAAACTTCTGCCCTGTTAAAGAACCTGTGAGGAGACAGGAATTGCATCTAGAAACATAAGACTCTCAAAACCTGGTAAAATACAATACTAAAACAAGACAAAAAGATGAAAAAATTGGCAAAATAAATGAACAAACATTTTCAATGAAGAGACTACCTAGATGGAAAATAAACCCATAAATGTGTTCAGTGTCATTTTCTGTAAAGGAAATTCAAATTAAAACCAAAATGAGTATCAATATCTCCTATTAAAATAACTAAAGTTGAAAAAAAAATTGTAGTAACAGCGTATGCTGATAAAGATGTGGTGAAAACAAATTATTTATACAGTGCCTCAAGAAATGTAAAAAAATGATCCAGCCACTCTAACACAGGTTTCAGTTTCTTTAAAAAAATCAGAACATGCACTTCACATGTGATGTAGCAATTGCACTGTTGGGCATTTATTTATAATAAATGCTCTTACATTCAATTAACATTTGTCAACAAATTTTTATAGCACCTCCATTTGTATGAGCTGCAGACCAGAATATTTAACAGATGAATGGTTTAAAAAATGTGGTATATCCATGAAGCCCAAGCATACTGGAATGGGTAGCTTATCCCTTCTCCAGTGTATCTTCCCAACCTAGGAATCAAATTGGGTCTCCTGCATTGCAGGCAGATTCTTTACCAATTGAGTTATGAGAGAAACTCCTTTAAATTATATTCATCATGCAAGGGACTACTGATACTCAAAACACTTTGTATATATACACTCTGAAAATTAACTTCAGTGTAAAAAGCCAGTCTTCAAAAAGTTAATGCTATTTGATTCGGTTTATATCGCATTCTTGAAAGGAGAAAATGGTAGAGATAAGAGGGTTGGAGGTGGTGGTAGAGACAGGCATCCATGGATATAAGAGAGCAACATGTGTCATACTTTTGAAGAAACTGTTCTGCATTTTGACTTACATGCTGGACACATAAATGTAAATGTAATAAAATAGCATGGCAGAGGGATGGTATGGGGAGGGAGGTGGAAGGCGGGTTCAGGATGGGGAACACGTGTATACCTGTGGCGGATTCATGTTGATGTATGGCAAAAGCAATACAATATTGTAAAGTAATTAACCTCCAATTAAAATAAATAAATTTATATTTAAAAAAAATAAATAAAATAGCATGGCACTAAACACATGTCAATCTTAAGGGAGTTAAACCCTGAATATTCACTGGAAGGATTGATGCTGAAGCTCCAGTATTGTGGTCATCTGATGCAAACAGATGACTCACTGGAAAAGTCCTTGATGCTGGGAAAGATGGAGGGCAGAAATAGAAGAGGGTGTCAGAGGATGAGATGGCTGGATGGCATCATGGATGCAATCAACATGAACTTGGGTAATTCCAGGAGATGGTGAGGGACAGGGAGGCCTGGCAAGCTGCAGCCCAGGGAATCACAAACAGTCAAACAGGAATGGATGAATGAATAACAACAACAACAAACAAAAATACACACAATTAGTACATGCAAGCTGAAATCAAGATTGCCAGGAGAAATGTCAACAACCTCACATAAGCAGATGACACCACTCTAATGACAGAGAGCAAAGAGGAACAAAAGAGACTCTTGATGAGGGTGAAAGAAGAGAGTGAAAAAGCTGGCTTGAAACTCAACAATCAAAAAACTAAGATCATGTAATCTGGTCCCATGACTTCATTGCAAATAGAAGGGGAAAAGTGGAAGCAGTGACAGATTTTATTTTCTTGAGTTCTATAATCACTGCAACAGTGACTGCAGTCACAAAACTGAAAGATCCTTGCTCCTCAGAAAGACAGCTATGATAAAACTAGACAGTGTTTTGAAAAAAATCAGAGACATCACTTTGCTGACAAAGCCCATATAGTCAAATCTATGGTTTTTGCAGAAATCATGTATGGATGTGAGAGTTGGACTATAAAGAAGGCTGAGTGCCAAAGAATTGACACCTTCATAAACTGTGGTGCTGGAAAGACACTTCAGAATTCCTTGAAGAGCAAGGAGATCAAATCATCAGTCCTAAAGGAAATGAATCCTGAATATTAATAGGAAGGACTGATGCTGAAACCGAAGTTCCAATACTCTTGCAACCTGATGGGAAGAACTGACTCATTGGAAAAAACCCTGAGGCTGGGAAAGATTGAAGGCACAAGAAGGGGGTGACACCGAGGATGAGATGGTTAGATAGCATCACTGACTCAATGAATATGAATTTTAGCAAACTCCAGGAGACAGTGGAGAACAGAGGAGTCTGGTATGCTGCAGTCCATGTAGTTACGAAGATTGGAGATGACTTAGGGACTGAACAACAGCCAACACATTCAAAACTGGTGGACTTGAGTAATGGCAAAGGATTTGACGTTACTAAATATGCCAATATCCTTATTGTGATTCATAGAATAGGCCCTCTCTGTGTTATTTCTTATAACTCATGTGATTCTACAACTATCCCAAAACAAAGAGCTAGAAATATTAGTAGAAAAAAAAAATAGTCAAGTGGTCCACTCATTTAGGGATAATGACATTGTTTAGGGATAGTAAGAAAATATAAAAAGGAAAATCAGCCCTCTTTTCCTTAGTATTATGAAATCTATTTCTTAAGATACATACATATACCTCCTTAAATGCATGGAAACACATATAAATAGTTTCCATTTATATAAAATACCATTGTGGACTTGTGTGTTAAAAGCATTGTTTTGGAAAAATCTTTTTTTTTTTTTTTTTTTTTTTTTTACAAAAATGAGCCTTTCTTTAATAAATCAAACTTATTTGCAGAAACTAACTAGTTCGCAACTGGGAAAGGAGTACGTCAAGTCTGTATATTGTTACCCTGCTCACTTAACTTATATGCAGAGAACATCATGTGAAATGCCAGGCTGGATGAATCACAAGCTGGAATCAATATTGCTGGGAGAAATATCAGTTACCTAATACGGAAATAATACCACCCTTATGGCAGAAAGTAAAGCGGAAATAAAGAGTATCTTGATGAGGATGAAAGAGGGGAGTGATAATGCTGGCTTAAAACTCAACATTCAACAAAGATCATGGCATCCAGACCCATCAGTTCATGGCAAGTAGATAGGGAAACAACGGAAACAGTGACAAGCTTTATTTGCTTGGGCTTCAAAATCACTGCAGATGGTGACTGCAGCCATGGAATTAAAAGACACTTGCTCTTTGGAAGGAAAGCTATAACAAACCTAGACAGTATATTAAAAAGCAGAGATGTTACTTTGCCAACAAAGGTCCATCTAGTCAAAGCTATGGTTTTTCTAAGAGTCATTTATGGATGTGAAAGTTGGACGATAATGAAGGCTGAGTGCTGAAGAATTGATGCTATTGAACTGTGGTGTTGGGGAAGACTCTTGAGTCTTTTGGACTGCAACGATAGCAAACCAGTCCATCCATAAGGAAATCAGTCCTGAATATTCATTGGAAGAACTGATGCTGAAACTGAAGCTCCAGTAATTTGGCCACCTGATGTGAAGAACTGACTCATTGGAAAAGACCCTGATGCTGGGAAAGATTAAAGGCAGGAGGAGAAGGGGACAAAAGAGGGCAAGATAGTTGGATGGCTTCACTAACTCAATGGACATGACTTTGAGCAAATTCCCAGAGATAGTGAAGGATAGGGAAGCCTGGTGTGCTGCATTACATGGGTTGGCAAAGAGTTGGACATGACTGAGAAACTGAACAACAATCGGCAGGAAATTCTATAGGTGTTCTGTTTGAATTATAATATTCCAAAATAACATACTTTTATTATTGCCTAGCATCCTGATTCCTTACCTGATGCAAAATTTCATACCCAAAGGAAAAGTAGGAAGTCAAGTGATACCTGAAGTAACAGGCAAATTTGGACATGGAGTAAAAAATGAGGCATGGCAAAGGCTAACAAAGAATGCCAAGAGAACATACTGGTCATAGTAAACACCCTCTTCCAAAAACACAAGAAAAGACTCTTCACATAGCCATCAACAGATGGTCAATACTGAAATCAGACTGACTATATTCGTTGCAGCCAAAGATGGAGAAGCTGTTACAGTCAGCAAAAATAAGACCAAGAGCTAATTGTGGCTTAGATCACAAACTTCTTATTGCCAAATTCAGGCTCAAATTGAAGAAAGTAGGGAAAACCACTAGACCATTCAGGTATGACCTAAATCAAATCCCTTATGATTATACAGTAAAAGTGACAAATAGACTCAAGCAATTAGATCTGATAGAGTGCCTGAAGAACTATGGACGTAGGATGGTGACATGTGTCAGGAGACAGTGATCAAGACCATCCTCAGGAAAAAGAAATGCAAAAAGGCAAAATGGTTGTCTGAGGATGCCTTACAAATAGCTGAGAAAAGAAAAGAAGATAAAGGCAAATGAGAAAAGGAAAGATATACCCATCTGAATGTAGAGTTCCAAAGAATAGCAAGGAGAGATAAGAAAGCCTTCCTCAGTGATCAGTGCAAAGAAATAGAGGAAAACAATAGAATGGGAAAGACTAGAGATCTCTTCAAGAAAATTAGAGATACCAAGGGAACATTTCACGCAATGATGGGTACAATAAAAGACAAAAATCATATGGACCTAACAGAAGCAGAAGATATTAAGAAGAGGTGGCAAGAATTCACAGAATAACTACACAAACTCTTTTGTGTAGTTTTCTTCATGACCCAGATAACCATGATGGTATGGTCACTTACCTAGAGCCAGACATCCTGGAATGTGAAGTCAAGTGGGCCTTAGGAAGCATCACTACGAGCAAAGTTAGTGGAGGTGATAGAATTCCAGTTGAGCTATTTCAAATCCTTAAAGATGATGCTGTGAAAGTGCTGCACTCAAATCTGGAAAACTCAGCAAATCTGGATATGCCAGCAAATCTCAAAAATTCAGCAGTGGCCACAGGACTGAAAAGGTCAGTTTTCATTCCAATCCCAAAGAAAGGCAATGCCAAAGCATGTTCAAACTGCTGAACAATTTCACTCACCTCACATGGTAGCAAAGTAATGCTCAACATTTTTCAAGTCAGGCTTCAACAGTATGTGAACCATGAACTTTCAGATGTTCAAGCTGGATTTAGAAAAGGCAGAGGAACCAGAGATCAAATGTCAACATCTGTTACATCATAGAGAAAGCAAGCGAGTTCCAGAGAAACAATTGCTTTATTGACTATGCCAAAGCCTTTGACTGTGTGGATCACATCAAACTGTGGTCTGTTCTTCAAGACATGGGAATGCCAGACCACCTGAGCTGCCTCTTGAGAAATCTGTATGCAGGTCAACAAGCAACAGTTAGAACTGGACGTGGAAAAACAGACTGGTTCCAAATTGGGAAAGGAGTACATCATGCTATATATTGTCACCCTGCTTATTTAACTTACATGCAGAGTACATCTTGCCTTGAGAATCCCAGGGATGGGGGAGCCTGTTGGGCTGCCATCTATGGGGTTGCACAGAGTCGGACACGACTGAAGTGACTTAGCAGCAGCAGCAGAGTACATCATGTGAAATGCTGGGTTGGATGAAGCATAAGATGGACTCAATATTGCCAGGAGAAATATCAGTAATCTGAGATATGCAGATGACACCATCTTTATGGCAGAAAGTGAAGAACTAAAGAGCCTCTTGATGAAAGTGAAGAGGAGATTGAAAAAGCTGGCCTAAAACTCAGTATTCAGAAACTAAGATCATGGCATCCAGTTCCATCACGTCATGGCAAATAGTTGGGGAAACAATGGAAACAGTGAGAGACTTTATTTTTTTGGTCTCTAAGATCACTGCAGATGGTGACTGCAGCCATGTAATTAAAAGACACTCTCTCCTTGTTAGAAAAACTATGACCAACCTAGACAGCATATCAAAAAGCAGAGACATTACTTTGCCAACAAAGGTCCATCTAGTCAAAGCCATGGTTTTTCCAGTAGTCATGTATGGATGTGAGAGTTGGACTATAAAGAAAGCTGAGCACCAAAGAATTGATGCTTTTGAATTTGGTGATGGAGAAGACTCTTGAGAGTCCTTTGGACTGCAAGGATATCCAACCAGTAAATCCTAAAGGAAACCAGTCTTGAATATTCACTGATAGGACTGATATTGAAGCTGAAACTTCAATACTTTGGCCACCTGATGTGAACAATGGACTCATTGGAAAAGTCCCTGATGCTGGAAGAGATTGAAGGTAGGAGGAGAAGGGGATGACAGAGGATGAGATGTTTGGATGGCATCACTGACTCCATGTACATTCGTTTGAGCAAGCTCCAGGAGTTGGGACAGGGATGCCCGGCATGCTGCTATCCATGGGGTCACAAATAGCTGGACACAACTGAGCAACTGAACTGAACTGAACTAAACCTGAACGACTTGAAATTTAAAGTTCCATTTAAAATCTTACAATTTTCCATTTTACACTTGCATGAAATGGCTTCTTTTTAAGACATTCTATTGAAGCCATCAACAGTTTTCTTGAGATCTCTATCAAGATTCTAATGGCATTTTTTTCAAGAAGTAGAAAAAAAATCCTTCAGTTTGTTAAGAACCACAACTAACCCTGATTAGGCAAAGCAATTATTAAGAATATTGAATATAGCTTTAGGTTTCTTATTTCCTGAAATTTAAACTATATTACAAGGCTATTTTAATCAAAAGAGTGTGATACTGATATGAAAATAGACAATGCAGACAATGGAACATAATTGAATACCTTGAAATAAATTCCTATATACGTGGCAACTAAAATTTGACAGCTGAGCCAAGGAATAATCATTGGAGAAAAGACAGTCTCTTTAATAACTGACAATGGAAAAATAAGTTATTCACATGTGAAAGAATGGCTCTAGACCCTATCTTTCACCACTTACAAAAGTTAACTTGAAATGAATTAAAGACTGAAATATTAGACCTGAAACTATACAACTTCTAGAAGGAAATACAGAGAAAACATTTCTTGCCATGGGTCTTGGTAGTAATTTTTTATATGTGATACTCATAGAAAAAGCAACAAAATTAAACAAATAAGACTACATCAAACTAAAAAGTGTCTATAAAATGAAGCAATCAACAAAATGAAAGGTAACCTATTGCATAGGCAAAAATATTTGCAAACCATGTATCTGATAAGGAGTTAATATCCAAATACATAAAGAACTCATACAACTGAATAGCAATTAAACAAATTATCAAGTTTAAAAATAAGCAAAGAACCTGAATATACATTTTTCCAAAAACACATTCAAATGGCCAATAGTAGATGACAAGATGCCTAACATCACCAATCATCATAGGAATGCAAATCAAAACTACAATGAGGGGGCTTCCCTGGTGGCTCAGTGGTAAAGAGTCCGCCTGCAAATGCAGAAATACAGGTTCTACCCCAGATCTGGGAAGATCCCCACATGCCACAGGGGAACTAGTCCCATGTGCCACAACTATTAAGCCTGGGCTCTAGAGCCTGGGAGTATAAACACTGAAGCCAAAAGCCATAACTACCTAAGCCAGCTCACCCTGGAGCCTGTGCTCTGCAACAAAAGAAGCCACTGTGATGACAGGCCTGTGCACCGCAACTAGAGAATAGCCCTTGGTCACCACAACTAGAGAGCAGCCCACTCAGCATGGAGACCCAACACAGCCAAAAATAAATACAATTATTAAAATAGAAAACACAATGAGATATCACCTCATGCCTATTAGAATGGCTATTGTCCAGAAGACAAAAATAACAAATGCTGGTAAGGATACGGAGAAAAAGGAACCTTTATTTACTGTTGGTGTGAATGTTAACTCTTATAGCCAGCAGAGAAAACAGTAGAGAAGTTCCTCAAAAAGTTAAAAATATAACTATTATATGATATAGTAATTCTATTTCTGAGTACTTTTCCAAAGAAAATTTTAAAAATTTGAGAAGATATATGTACCTTATTTTCTTTACAGCTTATTTACAATAGCCAAGGCAGGGGAACTACATAAGTTTCGATCACGAGATGGACAGATAAAGCAATTGTAGTAATATTCAGTTGGACAAGAAACGTCTGAAAATGTTGGGTCCACCTATACTAAGATTTTTTTCAGTAGTATTCAGTAGTACTACTAGAGTGGCATATGATCCAAGTTTGGCTGAACCCACAAATGCAGAGTGTAGGTATGAGAAACCAAGTACAGGGAGGGCTGACTATATGTTATACATCAACTTTCAACTGTGCATTTTCAACTCTGTGAAGCATCAATATCTCTAACCTCTGAGATGTTTGTCAGTTATATATGCAGTGGAATACTCTTCGGCCATTGAAAAGAAGGACAGCCTGTCTTTTGTGACAACATAGATCTTGAGACCATTATATAAATGAGATAAGTCAGACAGACAAAAACAAATAGTGCATAATCTTAATTTTATATATGGAATCTAAAGAAATATAACTCCCAGAAAAAAAGAACAGAGCTGTGATTTCCAGAGATAAAGGGTGGGGAGAGGGGGATTCAGTGAAGTTGGTCAAAAAATATAAATTTCTAGTTATAGAATAAGTGTAAGTACTGGCGATGTAATATACAACATGATGAGTGGGGTTAACACTGCTGTGTGGTATGTTTGAAAGTTGGTAAGAAAATAAGTCCTAGAAGCTCTTATCACACACACAAAAAATTTTTTTTCTAACTATATGAGCTGATGGGTGTTCCCTAAACTTGTAGTAATCATTTTATAGTATATGTAAGTCAAGCCCTTATGCTCTCTCTGTACCTTAAACTTATAACAGTGTTGGATGTCAATTATATTTCAATACAACTGAAAGAAAAAAACAAACTATTCAGAGTATGAGGTACTTACCCGTCATTAGGTGGCCATATGGTTCGTTCATCTTCTTTTCTCTCTGTACTGATGAATGCAAAATATATTATGGTACGTCACGTTGGTAGTCATAAAAACTTGGTTGTCTAACCACATGTCTGTTTTATCTTGAATACGTCTGAGGCCATGACTGCAAAATTTCTTTGCTCTGAATTTCTACTTTCTACTCAGTTAGAAACTCTGAAGAATAGTTATTATTACAATACTTCATCATTTTAATTTTTATTCCAAAGCATGTAAAATTGAGAAATAGTTTTCTCTTGTCCACCCACTTCAGGCAGTAAGAACTCTGGAAGTTTCTTTAGTAGACAAGGTATGAGGCTATATTTCATACTTCATCGTGTAGCTTATGATAGTCAGCATAGCTTCTTTTAGGGTAACTTATTAGCTTCTTTAGTTGACAAGCACTCTAAATTCTACAACCATAATTTAAATATATCTGAATTCAACTACTTTGTGTGAAAGAGGAGCTCAACCTCATCTATATCCTCTTCTAATTATTTTCAATCCGTCAATTTAAATTCAAATCAATGTATATTTCTTGTGTCTTCTACATGTCAGGCACTAGTGAAAAGTGAAAGTGTTAGTCACTCAGTTGTGTCTGACTTTTTGTGACCCCCATGGACTGTAGCCTGCCCGGCTCCTCCGTCCATGGAATTCTCCAGGTGAGAATACTGGAGTGGGTTGTCATTTCCTTCACCAGCAGATCTTCCTGGCTCAGGGATGGAACCTGAGTCTCCCAAATTGCAGGCAGATTCTTTGCCATATGAGCTGCCAGGGAAGCCCTGCCAGGCACTATACTAGACACAAAAACAAATAGAAAAATCTGCTTCCTAATTTCCAAAATATTTAGAAACTACCCAGGAAAAAAAGCATATTGCACAAATATTTAAAATGAAGTATAGTAAATGTTAGAGTTAGACAAGGCTGTGGCCCATGTGATTAGATTGACTAGTTTTCTGTGATTATGGTTTGTGTGTCTGCCCTCTGATGCCTCTTACAACACCTACTGTCTTACCTGGGTTTCTCTTACCTTGGTCGTGGGGTATCTCTTCATGGCTGCTCCAGCAAAGCTCACCCCTGCTCCTTACCTTGGATGACAACCTTGTCTGACTCAATGAAATTAAGCAATGCTGTGTGGGGCTACCCAAGACCTACCGTCTTACCTGGGTTTCGCTTAAGTCATGCCATGTGGGGCCACCCAAGACGGGTGAGTCATGGTGGAGAGGTCTGACAGAATGTGGTCCACTGGAGAAGAGAATGGCAAACCACTTCAATATTCTTGCCTTGAGAACCCCATGAACAGTATGAAAAGGCCAAATGATAGGATACTGAAAGAGAAACTCCCCAGGCCAGTAGGTGTCCAATATGCAACTGGAGATCAGTGGAGAAAAAACTCCAGAAAGAATGAAGGGATGGAGCCAAAACAAAAACAATACCCAGTTGTGGATGTGACTGGTAATAGAAGCAAGGTCTGATGCTATAAAGAGCAATATTGCATAGGAAGCTGGAATGTCAGGTCCATGAATCAAGGCAAACTGGAAGTGGTCAAACAAGAGATGGCAAGAATGAACGTTGACACAGTCAGCGAACTAAAATGGACTGGAATGGGTGAATTTAGCTTAGATGACCATTATATCTACAACTGTGGGCAGGAATCCATTAGAAGAAATGGAGTAGCCATCATGGTCAACAAAAGAGTCCGAAATGCAGTACTTGGATGCAATCTCAAAAACGACAGAATGATCTCTGTTCATTTCCAAGGCAAACCATTCAATATCACAGTAATTCAAGTCTATGCCCCAAACAGTAACACTGAAGAAGCTGAAGTTGAACAGTTCTATGAAGACCTACAAGACCTTTTAGAACTAATACCCAAAAAAGATGTCCTTTTCATGATAGGGGACTGGAATACAAAAGTAGGAAGTCAAGAAACACCTGGAGTAACAGGCAAATTTGGTCTTGGAATACAAAATGAAGCAGGGCAAAGGCTAATAGAGTTTTGCCAAGAGAACACACTGGTCATAGCAAACACTCTCTTTCAGCAACACAGGAGAAGACTCTACACATGGACATCACCAGATGGTCAACACCAAAATCAGGTTGATTATATTCTTTGCAGCCAAAGATGGAGAAGCTCTATACAGTCAGCAAAAACAAGACCAGGAGCTGACTGTGGCTCAGATCATGAAGTCCTTATTGCCAAATTCAGACTTAAATTGAAGAAAGTAGGGAAAACCACTAGGCCATTCAAGTATGACCTAAATCAAATTTCTTATGATTATACAGTGGAAGTGAGAAATAGATTTAACTGGAAGTAGTCAAACAGGAGATGACAAGAGTGAATGTTAACAATATCAGTGAACTAAAATGGACTGGAATCGGTGAATTTAACTCAGATTAGTCTAGATCTGATTAGATAGAGTGCCTGATGAACTATGAATGGAGGTTCACGATATTGTACAGGAGACAGGGATCAAGACCAAACCCAAGAGAAGAAATGCTAAAAAGCAAAATGGCCATCTGTGGAGGCCTTACAAATAGCTGTGAAAAGAAGAGAAGCAAAAAGCGAAGGAGATAAGGAAAGATATAAGCATCTGAATGCAGAGTTCCAAAGAATAACAAGGAGAGATGAGAAAGCCTTCCTCAGTGATCAATGCAAAGACATAGAGGAAAACAACAGAATGGGGAAGACTAGAGATCTCTTCAAGAAAATGAGAGATACCAAGGGAACATTTCATGCAAAGATGGGCTCGATAAAGGACAGAAATGGTATGGACCTAACAGAGGCAGAAGATATTAAGAAGAGGTGGCAAGAATACACAGAAGAACTATACAAAAAAGAATCTTTACGACCAAGGTAATCACCATGGTGTGATCACTCACCTAGAGCCAGATGTCCTGGAATGTGAAGTTAAGTGGGCCTTAGAAAGCATCACTAAGAACAAAGCTAGTGGAGGTGATGGAATTCCAGTTGAGCTATTTCAAATCCTGGATGATGCTATGAAAGTGCTGCACTCAATATGCCAGCAAATTTGGAAAACTCAGCAGTGGCCACAGGACTGGAAAAGGTCAATTTTCATCCCAATCCCAAAGAAAGACAATGCCAAAGAATGCTCAAACTACCGCACAATTGCACTCATTTTACATGCTAGTAAAGTAATGCTCAAAATTCTCCAAGGCAGGCTTCAGCAATACGTAAACCGTGAACTTCCAGGTATTCAAGCTGGTTTTAGAAAAGGCAGAAGAACCAGAGATCAAATTGCCAACATCCGCTGGATCATGGAAAAAGCAAGAGAGTTCCAGAAAAACAACTATTTCTGTTTATTGACTATGCCAAAGCCTTTGAGTTTGTGAATCACAATAAACTGTGGAAAATTCTGAAAGAGATGGGAATATCAGACTACCTCACTTGCCTCTTGAGAAACCTATATGCAAGTCAGGAGGCAACAGTTAGATCTGGACATGGAAAATCATACTTGTTCCAAGTAGGAAAGGGAGTACATTAAGGCTGTATATTGTTACTTTGTTTATTTAACTTATATGCAGAGTACATCATGAGAAACATTGGGCTGGAAGCAGCACAAGCTAGAATCAAGATTGCTGGGAGAAATATCAATAATGTCAGATATGCAGATGACACCACCCTTATGGCAGAAAGTGAAGAGGAACTAAAAAGCCTCTTGATGAAAGTGAAAGAGAGTGAAAATGTTGGCTTAAAGCTCAACATTCAGAAAATGATGATCATGGCATCTGGTCCTATCACTTCATGGGAAATAGATGGGGAAACAGTGGAAACAGTGTCAGGCTTTATTTTTTTGGGCTCCAAAATCACTGCAGATGGTGACTGCAGCCATGAAATTAAAAGATGCTTACTCCTTGAAAGGAAAGTTATGACCAACCTAGATAGCCTATTCAAAAGCAGAGACATTATCTTGCCAACAAAGGTCCGTGTAGTCGAGGCTATGGTTTTTCCACTGATCATGTATGGATGTGAGAGTTGGTCTGGGAGGAAAGCTGAGCACCAAAGAATTGATGCTTTTGAACTGTGGTATTGGAGAAGACTCTTGAGAGTCCCTTGGACTTCAAGGAGATCCAACCAGTCCATTCTAAAGGAGATCAGTCCTGGGTGTTCTTTGGAAGGACTCATGTGAAAGCTGAAACTCCAATACTTTGGCCACCTTATGTGAAGTGTTAACCCATTGGAAAGACTCTGATGCTGGGACAGATTGGTGGCAGGGGGAAAAGTGGAAGACAGAGGATGAGATGGTTGGATGGCAGCACCGAGTCGATGGATATGAGTTTGGGTGAACTCCAGGAGTTGGTAATGGACACGGAGGCCTGGCGTGCTGTGATTCATGGGGTCGCAAGGAGTTAGACATAACTAAGTGACTGAACTGAACTGATGGTAAACATTATAAGAGAAAGAAATCTCTTGCTTTTATGTTGATTACTCTTTAGTCTTATGCCAGTCCTGTATCCTAAATTCATAGTTTGTACATAATACTAAATATATTAAATCAGTATGGTAGATAAATTTAAGACAGCCCTGTAATAATTTACATGATATTTTGTGAAATTCTGCTTGAGAAAAACAGAGAGAAAAGGAAAACCATGATAACCCTGAAAATTTTACCTTAATAATACATCTCTTTTTTGATACTTCTTTTTCTCATTTTTGCTGAAAATGGAATTCAAGGCCACATAGAGAGAGACAGTAAATTTCTTCTAAAAGGTTAATCATCCCTCTTTCAGTCTTCAATAAAAGAAGAACCCATACTCTTTTTCTTCATTGTATTCTTTAGAATGACTTCCTAGATATTTGGTGGGAGGAACTCCAGGCTCCATTTTTTTATTTCATATTAATATGTTAATTTCTAAGAATATGTATTTTTGGATTCTTGGTATTAGTAAGGCAAGTACTGGTGATACAAAAGTCATAATGAGGTAGGAATTTGCTTATATTTATATATTATTTAATCCTACTGTATGTATTAGCTGTATTGTTTAATCTTCATAACAACCCCAAGTTGTGATATTTTGCATGTTTCTCATTATAAAACTAAGGCTATAGTACTTAAGTTAAGATAAAATATGAAATAAAATACTAGAGTAAATCAATAAGAAAAATTTTCTAGCATAAGAAGTCACTTTGTGTTTTTTTTTTAAACAAATGACAGACCTGGGATTAAAAACAAAGTTCTGTTTGATGTTAAAATCTTCCTGGTATACTAAATGCATTGACAGCTCTCTGGTCACCTGAAATAAAGATGTATGCTTTGAAATCTAAAGATTCTAAAATAGAGCTAATCAATATTTTCTGGTGAAGTCCTATAATCATTTGGAACTCTGTGTTTGCTTGGATCCAAACACTTGCTGTAATTTTGTATTAGTTACTTTATGTTCTTCCTTAATACAAGGTAAGCAAAAGTGCACCCTGTGGGGCAGAGTGACTTGTCCAAGGATAGAATCCATTTGATGTAATCTGATCTAACACATACAAAATAATATAGTAAGAAAAGTATAATATGGAAGGAATAGTTTTTCTTTTTTTGTTTTTGAAGATGAAGTGATTTTTGGAAATTCTATTAATCCTGGTATCTTCCAAGGCAGGGTTTGAGAGTAGTATATATTTTGGGGGGCATTGATCCTTTACAATTAGATCAGGTATATACAGATATAATTTACTCAATCTTTTTTTTTTTTAGTGTGAAAAACTCTAGTTTTAACACAGTTAAATGTTAACACACTTAATTATTACATGTTTAGATCACTCAGACCTGAATGTTTATAAATTAGGAAAATAGCCTGATGACATAGTCTAAAATTTCTACCTAACTTTCTTTATGAAACAATTATATTCCAACAACTTCAGAGCTTTGTAACATTTTTATTTTGTCTCTGTCAGATAAAAGTCCCAGCATATCATCCTGAAAACTTAGATACCATGTCACAGTTCATAAGAGTCATTCACTTAACAAGTGCTTATTGATCACTTTATATATAATGTGCTGGGGAAGGGTCTGAAGAGGCATTTATTCCTCTTGTTTCAATACTTCATTAGTTCAGTCTTCCTGCTTTGCACAGTTTAATGCCTACACTATAGCACCTTTGACATGATAAAGGTACAATTTAATAAATGAAATCTAGACGAATGTACATTTCTTTCTGAGAAAGAGTTAAAACCGGAGTAAATCACAGATTTCAGGCAGTGCCTTTTTAATGATTCTCCTTAAAAACACTAGAGGGCTTCCTAGGTGTCATTAGTGATAAAGAATCTGCCTGCCAGTGCTGGGAGATGTAAGCAACACCCTTGGTTGGGAAGATCCCCTGGAGTAGGAAATGGCACCCCACTCTAGTATTCTTGCCTGGAAAATTCCCTGGGCAAGGAGCCTCGCGGGTTACCGTCCATGGCACCACAAAGATTTGGACAAGACTCAGTGACTGAGCACACATTTTAAGCACTAGAAGGGTTATCTGTGATCTTAGAACAGTCTAAATCTCCCAAGGCTTCCTGATCCATTCTGTCTGTGGGTAACTGCCTTCAGTAGTCTTCAGAAAACAAGATAGACCATTTTACATTGACAATTTCAGAATGCCCAAGCATTCAGAGGGATAGCTTCATGTGAATTTTGAAAGTTGAAGTATATCTTACCAGATGGCCATTGCTCCAGAAGGAATTAGAAAAGGTCTTTTGCAGAAGCAGGAACTGATGAATTGGGTTCATTGGAAATCACTTTGGCTGTAAAAGATGCTCCTCTAATAATCAGGATGTTAGCTCTAGTGTCCTGGAGACAATCCAGGTCTGCAGTTATTTCTGCCTACCTCCTTTCCTCTGTGCAATTTCAATGGAATTCTTTTTCATTGTCATTTCTGGAAAGAAAATGAAAAAGCTAATAAGGCCATGTCTAATTAAAGCAACACTACTACAATTTAATAGCATTTACTGAACTTTTAAGAATAAAGTTAATTTAACTTCTTTATAAAAGATTTAATTATGTGCTTCAAATAAGATATTTACTCATGTAATGGTTAATTACAGACAGTCCAATAAATATGAAATACAAGTGGAAATTTGAAATATTCTATTTACAGTATCATTTTCAGAAAAAAATCAGCAAATGCAATTTTAACTTCATTTTTTTCAGATAACAATGCTTTATTCTGAATAGTATTAATATGTTTAACTAGCAAGGCATACCTCTGAGTTCTCTGGATTATTTAGATTTACGCATGTCTTTAATAATCTCTTTGATCTAGTGACAAAGTTACAATAGTCTAGGTGAATTAACACATTTTCAGAAATGTAACATTGTCAATTCATTTTATGCCTCAATATGTAAAGAACTGCAAAGTTTCAAAGACAGTTTTGATATTGCTCTGGCCTATTCTGAGGAACTAAAAAGTTTTTTAAATACTTGCATTTACTAAAAAAAAAAAAACACAAATTGCTTAGAATTTTTTATTTTTAATTTTTGCATTTTGAGTTATCATCAATTTACAAGGTGTAAACTCATTGTTGTTTACCAATTAAATTTATCATATATATTATAAACTAAATATTTTTATTAATGCCTTATGTGACATCAATGAAAACATAACAAGAATCATATCACAAATCACAATATTTTGTAAAAACAAAGCTTTTCACCATGTTACCAGAAACATAATCTTCTAGAGATGAAAGTGTCATTGTTTTGCCACCATCTTATTCTTACTGAGCTTGTTACTCAGACCAGTTATTTCTTGCTATCACATTTCTCAATTTTTCAGCCATGTTACAAGTGCATTCTAGAAACCATAACTTGGAGAACAATTTGGGGAGCACTGTCAAAGGACTGCCTGAAGATCATTTGAAGGGGTTGAGGAGGAAAGCCCATAGCTATAGGAGGGTCGCTTTGGATCAGAGACAATGCTTGTCAATGATTGGGTTAATGATTAAAGATGCTTAGAGGCTGAGGTTGAGGTGAATGTCATTTAACCTTCTTCTGCCAATGTTAGTAGTATAGCACAGTGTATAGTATAAAGTGGAAACATTCTTTTTACAATGTATTTTTTCATAGGATGCTTGAAATATTCCCTAAAAATATCAATGATCTTCAATGAAGACTAATAAACAGAAAATGAATTCTACAGTTAAGACACTGGCCAATGAGAATGAGGGATTCATTTCCAGCACAACTATATTTTAATCAGTGCTTTCTCTGTTTGCTTTTTTGTTTGCATCTTAGGTTGGAAATTTTGTTCCTAAAGCTGAAGACTCAACGGCATTATCTTGATCTTGAAATAGGAATTGTAGGTATTTCAGGGATAATGCTATCCTCATTCACCTTGATAACATCCATACTTTCACTTTCTCAGGCATTCCTGAATTATTTCTGAGCTCAAGTTTCTGTGTCTTCAATATGTCTGTTTGTTAACATGCTGACTGATTCTACACATCCATTGATTTCAAATATTTAATAAATAATAGAGAATTTAATATTGGGGCCCTATAGGGCCCTTTAGGTAACTTTGTGTATAAAGCTATCTTTTTTTTTTAGTTATAGAAATTAGGAGCCTTACTAAAATGATTTGGCCTGATTCACAGAGCTGGGGAGAATCCATCAAAGAAAACTGAGCAAATCTGTCAGAATTTTAAGGTAAAATGAGCTTTATTAAGATGATGCTGTGAAAGTAAAGAAATATGCAGCTTATGGCAGAAGATCAAAGCACATTAGATTTCTATTATATATTAACAGTCGAGATATAAATATATTTAGCATGCTTCTTGGAAGAAAAGCTATGACAAACCTAGACAGCATACTAAAAAGCAGAAACATTACTTTGCCAACAAAGATCCATCTAGTCAAAGCTATGGTTTTTCCAGTAGTCATGTATGGATGTGAGAATTGGACCATAAAGAATGCTGAGTGCCAAAGAATTGATGCTTTTGAACTGTGGTGTTGGAGAAGACTCTTGATAGTCCCTTGGACTGCAAGGAGATCCAATCAGTCCATCCTAAAGGAAATCAGTTCTGAACATTTACTGGAAGGACTAATGCTGAAGCTAAAGTTCTGATACTTTGGCCACCTGATAGGAAGGGTGGGTGGACTCATTGGAAAAGACCCTGATGCTAGGAAAGATAAAAGGCAGGAGGAGAAGGGGATGACAGAGGATGAGATGGTTGGATAGCATCACCGACTTAATGGACAAGGCTTTGAACAAGCTCTGGGGGATAGTGAAGGACAAGGAAGCCTGGCATGCTATAATTCATAGGTTGTAGAGAGTCAGACATGATCAAGCTCTGAACAACAACAATATTTACTGGTATAAAGTAAAATACACCAGTACTAATGGCTTGCTCATTTATTTCTTCAGAAATATAGATTAATTCATCTATAAATTTGTTTACAGTTAGCAAGCTAGTAGAGTGAGTTTCAGTCTACCTAGAAGGATACCCCAGGAAACAGCCTCTCAGTAGATCTGAGGAAATTACTCCCAGGCATCTAACTGATTTTACTAAGCGAAGTTTGGAGACACAGATGAATATAATATAAAACATCCAGATCATAGCCCACCTGCTCTGAATATTAACTTTGCTTACTATAAATGGTGGTGTTGGTTTAGTCACTAACTCATGTCCAACTTTTGGGAACCCATGGGCTGTAGCCACCAGGCTCCTCTGTCCATCTGATTTCCAAGGCAAGAATACCAGAGTGGGTTGCCATTTCCTCTTCCAGGGGATCTTCCCGACCCAGGGATCAAAACCATGTCTTCTGCTTTGCAGGCTGATTCTTTATCACTGAGCTGCCAGGGAAGATGCCTATTACATATAATAGGCATCTATATGTTTTAATATTCTGCAAACCTCTTGACTTCCCTGAGGCTCAAGACACATTTGAACTATATCATTTTTCCTAGTTCTGATATATTCTAACACTGTATATGGGAAAACCTTTATTTATTTAAAATACATACACATTTTAGGACTTCCCTGGTGATACAATAGATAGGAGCCCACATGCAGCAACGAAGCCTGGTGCAACCAAAAATAAAATAAATACATTATTAAATAAAAAAATGCATACAAATTTTAGACATCAGGAGCCAATGCAGTTTATTTATTGTGTCAACTTAACAGCTATAACTGATTTAAAATATGCTCCCTAAGTTTACATTTTATTTTTTACTTAACATGTACCTGGGGTATTAGATGAACTTTATGCATAGTTCATCTTTATTAATTAATCTAAAAAATTAATCACACACACTTAAATTTTCAAGAAAATGAAAAGAACATAGAATAGTCAAAATGTTTTCAAAAAGATAAAGTTGGAGGACTAAAGCTGCTGCTGCTGCTGCTGCTAATTCACTTCAGTCGTGTCCGACTCTGTGTGACCCCATGGATGGCAGCCCACCAGGCTCCCCAGTTCCCGGGATTCTCCAGGCAAGAACACTGGAGTGGGTTGCCATTTCCTTCTCCAATGCATGAAAGTGGAAAGTGAAAGTCAAGTCGCTCAGTCGTATCCGACTCTTAGTGACCCCATGGACTGCAGCCTACCAGGCTCCTCCGTCCCTAGGATTTTCCAGGCAAGAGTACTGGAGTGGGGTGCCATTGCCTTCTCCAGACTAAAGCTAGATGATATCAATACTTATTATAATGGTGCAATAATCAATACAGTGCAGAACTGGCATACAGACCAATACACAGAATCAGTTGAACAAAACAATAAAGAATAAAGACTTCAGAATTATTCTTGCATCTATATGGCAGCTGATATTTTACAAAAAAAAAAAAAGGTTAAAAAGTACTTCAGTAGCTGGAACACTTGACAATCATATGCAAAACAAACTAAATAAACCCTTTTGATTCAGATTTCTCACCATGCACAAAAATTTACTCAAAGTGAATCATGGATCACTTTTAAAATCTTTAACTAGAAAACTTCCATTAAAATGCATAGAGGAAAGCCTTTCTGACCTTGGGCTATACAAATACATTTTATATTTTAAATATATTACCTAAAATGAAGCCCATAAAAGAACAAATTGACAAATTGGACTTCATTAAAATTAAAAGCATCTGTTCTTTGAAAGGAACTGCAAAAATTTTTTTTTAAAAAAGAAAAGCTATAGATTGGTAGAAAACTTATAAATCATATTTCTGATAAAGGACTTATAGCCAAAACTCTCAAAATAACTCAATCTGAAATAAATGGCAAAAGATTTCAACAAGTCCTTTACCAATGAGATTCCATCTCATATATATTAGGATGGCAAAAATCAAAGAGACTGATTATCCTAAATGTTGGCAAGGATAAGGTAGAACTAAAATACTCATACACTGATGGCAGGGATATAAAATATATAGTCACTTAGGGAAGGATTTGGCCATTTCTTTGAAAGTAAACATACACTTTCTGCATGATCTAGACATTCTATGCCTAAGATTTACCCAAGATAAATAGAAATATATGTATATATTAAGACTTACATGTAAATAATCATAATAGCTTTCATTATAATAGCTGGATATGCTGTTAAGTAACTCAGTCGTGTCCGACTCTGTGCAACCCTATAGATGGCAGCCCACCAGGCTCCCCCATTTCTGGGATTCTCCAGGCAAGAACACTGGAGTGGGTTGCCATTTCCTTCTCCAACGCATGAAAGTGAAAAGTGAAAGTGAAGTCGCTTAGTCGTGTCCGACTCTTAGTGATCCCATGGACTGCAGCCTACCAGGCTCCTTTGCCCATGGGATTCTCCAGGCAAGAGTACTGGAGTGGGGTGCCATTGCTTTCTCTGAGCTGGATATTAGATGCAATTTAAATAACCCTATGAATGAACTAGTAAACAAACTGGTATATCTATAAAATTTAATATGATTCAATAATAACAATGAAGAAACTATTAGAACAAATCTATAGCAACATGGATAAATTTAAAACTAAATATTGTACAGTAAATTAGGAGTACAATTTATGATTCTATTTATATAAGATACTAGAATTAGAGAATGTGAATGAATCTATAGAAAGTTTGTAGAAAGTTCATCCATGATTTCTCCGGGGATGGGGGAAGGGAATGTTTCAGACAGGGGAAGGAGAAAGAAAATATGTGGACATTTTTAAGAATTATAAATATGACTATAAAAATTTTGGTAATGGTTTCTTGACCATATACACATGTCAAAACCTATGAAATATACTTTGAATGTGTAAGTACATCTCAAAACTGTTGTTTAAAAAAGATATATGAGAAAGATTATTGTGACCTAATCACTGAATGCACGTTCCTGCCAATATTATTAGTAAGAAATATACACTGGTGAAAACCTAGAGGAAAAAAAAAAAACAGTTTTGTATAAAAATCAACACATACATATACATGTGGGCTTCTTGCATAGCACAGTTGGTAAAGCATATGCCTGCAATGCGGGATCAGTTCAGTTCAGTCCCTCAGTCGTGCCGGACTCTTTGCGACCCCATGAATCGCAGCACGCCAGGCCTCCCTGTCCATCACCAACTCCCGGAGTTCACTCAGACTCGCGTCCATCAAGTCAGTGATGCCATCCAGCCATCTCATCCTCTGTCGTTCCCTTCTCTTCCTGCCCCCAATCCCTCCCAGCATCAAAGTCTTTTCCAATGAGTCAACTCTTAGCATGAGGTGGCCAAAGTACTGGAGTTTCAGCTTCACCATCATTCCTTCCAAAGAAATCCCAGGGCTGATCTCCTTCAGAATGGACTGGACTGGTTGGATTTTCTTGCAGTCCAAGGGACTCTCGAGAATCTTCTTCAACACCACATTTCAAAAGCATCAATTCTTCAGCGCTCAGCCTTCTTCACAGTCCAACTCTCACATCCATACATGACTACTGGAAAAACCATAGCCTTGACTAGACGAACCTTAGTGGGCAAAGTAATGTCTCTGCTTTTGAATATACTATCTAGGTTGGTCATAACTTTTCTTCCAAGGAGTAAGCATCTTTTAATTTCATGGCCGGAGTCACCATCTGCAGTGATTTTGGAGCCCAAAAAATTAAAGTCTGAGACTGTATGTACTGTTTCCCCATCTATTTCCCATGAAGTGATGGAACCAGATGCCATGATCTTTGTTTTCTGAACGTTGAGCTTTAAGCCAACTTTTTCACTCTCCTCTTTCACTTTCATCAAGAAGCTCTTTAGTTCCTCTTCACTTTCTGCCATTAGAGTGGTGTCATCTGCATATCTGAGGTTATTGATATTTCTCCCAGCAATCTTGATTCTAACTTGTGTTTCTTCCATTCCAGAGTTTCTCATGATGTACTCTGCATATAAATTAAATAAGCAGGGTGACAATATACAGCCTTGATGTACTCCTTTTCATATTTGGAACAAGTCTGCTGTTCCATGTCCAGTTCTAACTGTTGCTTCCTGACCTGCACACAGGTTTTTCAGGTGGTCTGGTATCCTATCACTTTCAGAATTTTCCACAGTTTATTGTGATCCACACAGTCAAAGGCTTTGGCATTGTCAATAAAGCAGAAATAGATGTTTTTCTGAAACTCTCTTGCTTTTTCCATGATCCAGTAGATGTTGGCAATTTGATCTCTGGTTACTCTGCCTTTTCTAAAACCATCTTGAACATCTGGAAGTTCACGGTTCACGTATTGCTGAAGCCTGGCTTGGAGAATTTTGAGCATTACTTTACTAGCATGTAAAATGAGTGCAATTGTGTGGTAGTTTGAGTATTCTTTGTCATTGCCTTTCTTTGGGATTGGAATGAAAATGGACATTTTCCAGTCCTGTGGCCACTGCTGAGTTTTCCAAATTTGCTGGCATATGCAGTGCAGCACTTTCACGGCATCATCTTTCAGAATTTGAAATAGCTCAACTGGAATTCCATCACCTCCACTAGCTTTGTTTGTAGTGATGCTTTCTAAGGCCCACTTGAGTTCACATTCCAGGATGTCTGGCCCTAGATGAGTGATCACACCATCATGATTATCCGGGTCATCGAGATCTTTTTTGTATAGTTCTTCTGTGTATTCTTGCCACCTCTTCTTAATATCTTCTGCTTCTGTTAGGTTCATACCATTTCTGTTCTTTATCGAGCCCATTATTGCATGAAATGTTCCCTTGGTATCTCTAATTTTCTTGAAGAGATCTCTAGTCTTCCCCATTTTGTTGTTTTCCTCTATTTGTTTGCATGGATCACTGAAGAAGGCTTTCTTATCTTTTCTTGCTATTCTTTGGAATTCTGCATTCAGATGCTTATATCTTTCCTTTTGTTCTTTGCTTTTCGCTTCTCTTCTTTTCACAGCTATTTGTAATGCCTCCCCAGACAGCCAATTTGCTTTTTTGCATTTCTTTTCCATGGGGATGGTCTTGATCCCTGTCTCCTGTACAATGTCACAAACCTCATCCTATAGTTCATCAGGCCCTCTCTCTATCAGATCTAGGCCTTTAAATCTATTTGTCACTTCCACTGTAGATACCTGGGTTCAATTCCTTAATTGGGAAGATATCCTGGAGAAGGAACTGGCAAATCACTCTGGTATTCTTGTCTGTAGAATCCCATGGACAGAGGAGCCTGATGGGCTATAGTCCATGAGGTCTCAAGAGTCAGATACAACTTGGTGCTATTTTTCTTTTTTTCTTTCTTTCATACATGTACATATAAAGAAGTTAATAATGCAAAATAATTGGAAAAAATTTAAATCACGGTTTAAAGGACAGTGTAAATGTAGGGCAAAATGGAGACCGAATGGGCAAGATACAACCAGAAATAAACATATTTAATTAGCACTATACTTTACTATAAATTTAAAAGAAGCAGTTTCATTAACCTCCTGTTTGTTTTATTGTAATTTGGTTGGTGAACATTTTAACTACAAACCACACAAGGTCAAGTAATATTGCTTATGGTCTCTAGAGTTCCAGCAGTTTCCACTGCACATTGGAAAACCAATATGTTAATGCTTTGCAGTATGTGTAGTGTTTAAGGAAAATAAAACATCTGGGGTGTCATAAAATGAGAGACATAACTACAAAACATTAATCAGCTGCTATTTTTCATTATTGTAAGACTGAAAGACTTTCAAAAGAGCAGAGGATCTGTGTTTATTTGGACATTAACAGTAAAATGTTTTATATATACTACAGAATTACTCTGACCTAACAATTTGCTTTATTGAAAAAATATATTATACTATGAAAAACAATACTGGGAAAGAAAGTAAGAATACACAGGGGCCAGTCTATCAACCCTCATTTCCTTTTGCCAGGAAATATATTATTCTAATTGTGGCAACTAAGTGGTAAACATGAAAATATTTTACAGGTTATTTTATAATACTGTATTATGCTATATTTTATCATACTAGAATTGTCTCACCTAGAATATTCTTTTTAAAGCTTTTGTTTCTGGGCTTTTATCCCTTAGTCTTCTTTGGCCATTGAAATCTTCTTCTTCAAAACTCAGCATAAGCATGATCTCTTCTAAAAATAGTCTCAAAACTCCAGGCTGGTTTTAGTACTCCTTCTGTGTGTTAAACATGTTATCTCACATTTACCACTTCTATATAATTTAGTCCACTACATTACCTGTTATCTCTTCTATCTCCTCCACTGGGACAACCTACAAAGTAACCATGCAACTTTCATTTATAGTCATGTACATGCATAGAAGCTACTAAATACCAGAGCTTCCCAAGTGGTGCTAGTGATTAAAAAAAAAAAAAACTTGCCAATGCAGGAGACATAAGAGACACAGGTTCAATCCCTGTTTGGGAAAAACCTCTGGAGAAGGGCATGGCAACCCACTCCAGTATTCTTGCGTGGAGAATCCCATTGACAGAGGATTCTGGTGGTCTACAGTCCATAGAGTCACAAAGAGTAAGACATGGCTGAAGTGACTTAGCACAGCACTTAATACGCAACAAATATTTGATTCAAAGGAAAGGATGTAATGCTTTTGTTTCAAACTCTTATTAAAAAGGTATGCTGAAAACCTGAAATTTAAAGAAATGTATAGCTTCCCAAATAACCAGGGAAGTCAATCAGTTATATACATCAAAGAATTGTGGAAATTAAAGAGCTCTTTTGTTCAAATCAACATGTTTAATATAGCCAGAGGAATCAGCAAGCAGAACTAGAAGGGCTAATGAAATAACGTATATTGATAAAACAAGACTGCCCTGGACCATGCCTGGAAGCCATTAGCTAGAGTTTATAGTACAGTGTCTGAAATGGGAACTTACTGGCTGATCCTCCTCCTTCCATACAAAAACAGCTCTACTGTGGTTTGCTTACAGGGTAAGTATACGTAGTGTCAACTAAAACAAAAATGCACAATATAAGAGTTGCAATTAAGTTTTACTTGGGGCAATCTGAGGATCGCAGCCCAGGAGACAGCACCTCAGATAGATCTGAGAAAATGTTCCGAAGAGGTAGGGGGGAAAGACAGCATATATGTGATTTTGGTGAAGGTGGAATACATGAAATCAAGCACATATTTTTTTGTAGAAAGTTTCTGCTGGACTTGTGAAGCTTCTGCTAGTCATGAGCAACAATCATCACCATGAAGTATTTTAGTGCTTTTCTAGATATGAAGAGATATAAGAATTGAGCTCATAAAATCAGCTCCCGAGAATATCTAATTATCTAAAGACCTGTCCTGCCAGTTTCCTGGAGCACAGAGTTCCTCATTTTGCTCTCCACTCTGATTTTCTTCAGAGGGAATAGGAGGTCACAGCTGCAGTGGCACATGATTTAATCCTTGTAGAGGTAGAGAGAAGCAACGATGGCAAAGGCCAATTTGTGGTTGACACTAGCAAGTTCAGTTCAGTTCAGTCTCTCAGTCGTGTCCGACTCTCTGAGACCCCATGAATCGCAGCATGTCAGGCCTCCCTGTCCATCACCAACTCCTGGAGTTCACTCAGTCTTACATCGATCGAGTCAGTGATGCCATCCAGCCATCTCATCCTCTGTTGTCCCCTTCTCCTCCTGCTCCCAATCCCTCCCAGCATCAGAGTCTTTCCAATGAGGCAACTCTTTGCATGAGGTTGCCAAAGTACTGGAGTTTCAGCTTTAGCATCATTCCTTCCAAAGAAATCCCAGGGCTGATCTTCAGAATGGACTGGTTGGATCCCCTTGCTGTCCAAGGGACTCTCAAGAGTCTTCTTCAACACCACAGTTCAAAAGCATTAATTCTTCAGTGCTCAGCCTTCCTCACAGTCCAATTCTCACGTTCATACATGACCACTGGAAAAACCATAGCCTTGACTAGACAGACGTTGTTGGCAAAGTAACGTCTCTGCTTTTCAATATGCTATCTAGGTTGGTCATAACTTTTCTTCCAAGGAGTAAGCATCTTTTAATTTCATGGCTGCAGTCACCATTTGCAGTGATTTTGGAGCTCAAGAAAATAAAGTCTGACAGTTTCCACTGTTTCCCCATCTATTTCCCAGCAAGATCATCCCTCAAATCAAAATAAAGAATTTATGCATGGAGTCCCCTAAAACATAGGATAGGGTTACCAAAAAAAAATAAGATAGTATTTTGGATCACTTGTGTCTGTTCCAAGTGGTGTGTAAAGCGCACAGACTGAAAAACATCTCAGCCACTTATCACAGCTAGGGTTTTTCCACTTGCAGCTGCATTCCCTGCTAGACAAAGAATGATACATTAATTTATAATACTGATAATTTATTATGACTAATTATTACTGATCACAATTATTTACATGAATGGACAAAAAATTATCGCTAGATATGTGGGGACAATGAAGAGAGGGTAAACAGGAAACAAGTCAAACAAAGAAACCAAAAATGTCTATTTTATGTCATCAGAAATTCAAGAAAAGTTCACATTCATAAAACAAAAATAGGCTTCTCTGAATAAAAGAACATTTGTTGTTCCTTTCCATCTGTGTTAGATCTTGTAACTTTTTCTGTGCTTATAATGGTGCCTGGCGATGTATTTACTAAGT
The DNA here is from genome assembly GCF_023091745.1 of Budorcas taxicolor. Classification (NCBI taxonomy): domain Eukaryota; kingdom Metazoa; phylum Chordata; class Mammalia; order Artiodactyla; family Bovidae; genus Budorcas; species Budorcas taxicolor. Next base: position 17,362,384 of record NC_068917.1, on the reverse strand, counting down.
TTTTTCTGCCCGTCTGCTCTTTTATTGCAATGTAGTTTAAAGCATTAATAAATAGCATGCTAACTTCTTCAATGGGTTAAAAGTGGTAAGATTTAAGCACTTATTATTCAACAAAGGAATCCATTCATTAAATATTTATTAAGCACGAACATGTGTCAAACACTTTTGCAGTTTCTAAGAATGCATCAGTGGGAGAAAAAAAAAAAAAAGATCACTTATTTCCTTCATGGAACTTACATTTTACTGAGATAAAACTGTAAGTAGTTTGATTGTGTTCCTGAGGAAGAGTTTTGAACTGAAATCATCTTTAGTGTTGACTTGAGAGCAAAGAGAACCACGAGCAGAAGTAACGGCAAGTGTAAATCCTGTGACGAAAGTCATGTTCTTGTCATGTTCAAATACTAAGTTGAAGTAGTAGTGGGGAGTGTAGTAAGAGCTAAATCAAACAGGCCACTAAGCAGCGGTTGTATAAGGCTTCCTAGCCGCTGACTTTGAGAATCCATTATGATGGGGCAAGGCTGGAGGCAAGGAGAAAACTCATAAAGTCACTGCAATAACTTTGATTTCTGGCCCTCAGATTCTGGATATATTGTGAAAGGAGAGCTAACAGAATTGGATGTGAAGTGTGAAAAAAAAGTGGGCAATATTTAATGCTATTTTCCTGTCATTCTCCAAGGTACATAGTTACACACTTCACAACTGAAACTTTCTTGGATGAAAGGAGGATCAAGGAGGCAGGGGAAAGAAAACAATAAGGAAAGCTAACCTTTATTGAACATGCATTTTGTGCTAGCAAACTTCTAAGTGCAGTCTTGTATCATATTGTTAGATATTCACAACTATTCTCTGGGATAGATACTATTATTAACTACGGCTTCAGATAAATATAATCTTAGTGATGATAGATACCAAGTTTTAAGTTAGTATACCTAGCAACTGGAGACAGATGACGACATCAAGCTACCTGACTTCTGGTCCAAAATAATAACAGTATGGTGAAGAATCAAGACTTGGAGTAAAGTAAAACCCTGTACACTGTTGGTGGGAAAGTAAACTGGTGGAAGCACAATGGAGAACAGTATGGAAGTCTCTAAGAACTAAAAATAGGACTGCCATATGACTCAGCAGTTCCACTCCTGGATATACATGGGAAAAAAGAAAAAAAGACAAAAAAACCCATTAATTTGAAAAGATACATGCATCCCAATTTTCACTGCATAATGATTTTTAATTGCCGAGATATGGAAGCAATTGAAAGTGTCCCCCAACAACAGAGAATGGATAAAGAAGATGAACATAGCAGAGTAGTACTATATATATATGTGCGTGTGTGTGCGTGTGTGTGTGTGCGTGTGTGTGCGTGTGTGTGCGCACATATATATATAAAATGGAGTAGTACTCAGCCATAATAAAGAAAGCACTTTTGCTATTTTCACCATCATGGAGGGACTCGGAGGGCATTATAGATTCTAAAAAATACAACGAACTAGGGAATATAACAAAAGAAGCAGATTCACAGATGCAGAGAACAAACTATCAGTTATCAGTGAGGAGAGAGGAAGAGGGAGGGGCAGTTTAGGGGTAGGAGATTAAGCGGTACAAACTATTGATGAAAGTATTGTGAACCTGTTTCTTGCTCAGTTGTGTCCAACTCTTTTTGACCCCATGGACTGTACCTGCCAGTCTCCTCTGTCCATGGGATTTTTCCAGGCAAGGATACTAGAGTGGATTGCTCTTCCCTTCTCCAGGGAGTCTTCCTGACCCAGGGATCAAACCCAGGTCACACAATGCAAGCAAATTTTTTATCATCTGAGCCACCAGGGAAGCCCACAAACTATTGACATTATATATAAAATAAGCTACAAGGATATATTGTAAAAACATGGGGAATATAGTCAATAATTTCTAATAACTGTACATGGAGGTTAATCTTTAAAAATTCTACGATAAACAAATACAATGGATTAAAAAAAAAAGGCAACAAAAAATAGCCCAACTAGTTTGTCAAAAAAGGCTATCTGCCAGGCACTTTACAAAGGTACTCCTGTTTAATCATCACTATGAGGTAACCATGAGGAAACTGATGCTTAGTGAGGATATTAAACTTAGCAAAACATTGATAATTATATTTATAGTTTAAAGTAATAAATTAGAGATACTAAGGGAACATTTCATGCAAAGATGGGCACAATAAAGGACAGAAAATGCATGGACATAATAGAAGCAGAGAAGATTAAGAAGAACTGGTAAGAATACACAGAGTAACTGTACAAAAAATGTCTTAATGACCAAGATAACCATGATGGTGTGATGACTCACCCAGAACCAGAAATACTGGAGTATGAAGTCAAGTGGGTCTTAGGAAGCATTACTATGAGCAACGCTAGTAGAGGTGATAGAATTCCAGCTGAGCTATTTGAAATCCTAAAAAATGATGCTGTTAAAGTGCTGCACTCAATATGCCAGCAAATTTGGAAAACTGCAGTGGCCACAGGACTGAAAAGGTCAGATTTCATTCCAATCCCATAGAAGGACAATGCCAACTATTGTTCAAACTACAGCACAACTGTGCTCATTTCACATGATAACAAGGCAATGCTCAAAATCTTTCAAGTTAGGCTTCAACAGTACATGAATCCAGCACTTCCAGATATGCAAGCTGGATTTAGAAAAGGCAGAGGAACCAGAGATCAAATTGCCAACATCCGTTAGATCATAGAAAATGATGAATTTCAGGTAAACGACTACTTCAGAGACTACAATAAAGCCTTTGACTGTGTGGATCACAACAAACTGTGAAAAATTCTGAAAGAGATGGGACTACCAGACCACCTTACCTGTCTCTAGAGTAACCTGGATGCAGGTCAAGAAGCAACAGTTAGAACTGGACATAGAACAATGGACTGGTTCAAAACTGGGAAAGGAGTACGTCAGGGCTGTATATTGTCACCCTGCTTATTTAACTTATATGTAGAGTACATCAAGAGAAATTCTAGGCTGTGTGAAGTACAAGCTGGAATCAAGATTGCCAGAAGAAATATCAACAGCCTCAGATATGCAGAGGATAGCACTCTTATGTCTGAAAATGAAGAGGAACTAAAGAGCCTCTTGATGAAGCTGAAGCAGAACAGTGAAAAAGCTGGGTTAAAACTCAACATTCAGAAGACTAAGATCATGGCATCTTGTCCCATCACTGCATGGCAAATAGACTGGCAAACAATGGAAATAGTGACAGATTTTATTTTCTTGGGGTCCAAAATCAACTGGACAGTGCCTGCAGCCATGAGATTAAAAGATACTTGCTCCTTGGAAGAAAAGCTCTGACAAAGGTCCATCTAGTCAAAACTATGGTTTTTCCAGTAGTCATCTATGGATGTGAGAGTTTGACCATTAAGAAGGCTGAACACTGAAGAACTGATGTTTTTGAACTGTGGTGTTGGAGAAGATGCTTCAGAGTCTAACCAGTCAATCCTAAAGGGAATCAACCCTGAATATTCATTGGTAGGACTGATACTGAAGCTGAGCCTCCAATTCTTTGACCACTTGATGCAAAGAGCCTATTCATTAGAAAATACCTGGATAATGGAAAAGATTGAGGGCAGGGAGGAGAAGGGGGCAACAGAGGATGAGATGGTTGGATGGCATTACCAACTCAATAGGCATGAGTTTGAACAAAATCTGGGAGATAGTGAGGGATAGGGAAGCCTGGTGTGCTGCTGATCATGGGGTCACAAAGAGTCAGAGATGAGTGCAACTGAACAACAACAACAAATGTGATATTAATTGAGCGCTTACCAAAACAAAGAGGGAGACTTTATATTCAGATGTTTCAAGAAATGCTAAGTTAGTTTGTTCTATTGACCACAGTGCATGGGTGCTAAGTTGTTTCAGTCATGTCTGACTCTTTGCAACCCTATGGACTGTAGCCCACCAGGGCCCTCTATCCATGGGTTTCTCCAGCCAAGAATAATGGAGTGGGTTTCCGTGCCCTCCCCTAGGGGGTCTTCCCAACCCAGGGATCAAACATGTGCCTATTATGTCTCCTGCATTGGCAGGTGGGTTCTTTACTACTACCACCACCTGGGAAGGTGGGAATTCCTTGGGAATTTTGGCATCATTTGGTAGAGAATTTATAAAATTGTGAAGGGCTTCACAAGGATCCTGTACAATAACTTCAACCACATTATTTTTCTTGAAAAATATAGAAAACACCCCATGTTGACAAAGAGTGGTGAAGGGAAAGAAACTTGCTATAATTCCAACCATCTGCAGCCAGGACAGAACGTGATCAAATGTGTCCCATTCACACCCTATATGTGTTAAAATATGGGTATATTTACTGACTCAAAAATACTGTTTTTCATCAGATGTTTAACTGACTACAAACATTTATTTTCATTGTTTGTATGGACTCAAATATCTCTTGAGAACTATCTCAAGCCCTGAAAGATGAATCAATTATTGGTATAAATTGGGCCATTGGTAACTGGTCATTTGACTCTGTAAGCCACAACACCCAAAACAAGTTTATAAATTTTTTGGGTAGGTATCAGTATCTACATTTCTGAGAAAGGAAGAATTCCACAGTCTGAATGAGATCTGAGATAGTTCAGCTGCTAAAACAGACACTGATTTATATCTGAGACCAATTGGTGGCAATAATTGTCACAAAGTGTACCAGGCTTTGTTACTTACTTGCCACGTGACATCAGCCAGGTGAATAATGATAATACTGACTTAACAGGGTTGCTAGGCAGATGACTGATGATGATGAAGAAGATGAAGAGGAAGTGGAGGAAGAACTGCTATAGCTACTACTTAGAACTGACCATGATATATTGCACGTCGTATGAGTCCTAGTTATATTTAAAAAATCATTAATTCATGAATATATCATAGTAATACTATAGACAAAGTATCAATATTTAATTATATTCCAGATATCCTTTTTAAAATCTATAAACCTCTAAAGGGTGAAGCAAATATTAACATGCTACCAACCTCTCACAATTGAGCAAAACACAGTTTATACAAATAACTTTTCTAATAATGGTTTACTGGAAGAAAACACAAGTGGATGCTTTGAATGAAATAGATAACGTTGGATGATGGCTCTACTTGAAACTTGCCCTGACACATAGCCATTAAATATTGAGGTTTTGAAATGGTTGTTGTATAATTTATAAAAACCTCTGCATTTAGAATATTTATACAATTATTGATCTGAATTAGATATTCTTTGAAGTACTAACCCTTTCTAAGTATGTATACTAATTTAGAAAATTTCTGCTTAAAATAGAATACAGTATTAAAATAGAGGAATGATAATGTTGCTTGTAACTTATTGTGCTGCTTATCCCTTGAATCTCACAGAAAGAAGCATGAAAGGGGAGAGCTGTTACCCTAATTCTGAATCATATGGCTCGTGGTTTGTTTCTTAAACTAGCAGTGCCCCAGGATTGGATTATACACAGGCACTTTCAAAGGATGTGTAATCTGGTGCCCCTTTCAGGTATGAGTTAGAAATGAAATCAGCAGTTCTGTCATATAATTATATTCTGACACCTGGCAGCATGGTGAAGGTATGAAAACTGGTTGACTCTGTATCTTACATGCCTTTATTCCTTATATTTTGAAACAATGGAATGAAACTGCTGGGTTTCGATGCATAAAATTAATGAATAAACTAGTGGTAAAAATAAATTGGTTTTAATTCATACATACAATTATTTCCTTTTAAGTCTGAGAAGATAATTTAAGACATAAAAATAAATACATGGTAACAATAGTCAAGTTCAGGAACTGAATTTAAGGCTCTACTTCAAAAATATGTGTCTACTGATTGTTTTTTGTTTTTAATATACCATATTCTAAAATGCTTTCATTATTTTCTGAAAATTGATAACAATTTTCTTCAGATAGATAAATGGACTGACAGGCTTGTTTAAAGATGATGGTCTCTCCTCTTTCCCTGTGTGTTTTTTAAAAGGAATCATAGTACTATAGTACTATAATTAGTATTAGTACTAAGTAGTAGTACTAAGATAAACCTAATTCCTTATGTTACACCAGCTTCTCAGTTCAGTTCAGTTGCTCAGTTGTGTCCAACTCTTTGCAACCCCAGGAACTGCAGCACACCAGGCTTCTCCGTCCATCACCAACTCCCGGAGCTTACTCAAATTCATGTGCATTGAGTCGGTGATGCCATCCAACATCTCATCCTCTGTCGTCCCATTCTCCTCTTGCCTTCAATCTTTCCAAGCACCAGGGTCTTTTCCAAGGAGTCAATACATCACATTAGGTAGCCAAAGTATAGAAAGTTCAGCTTCAGCATCAGTCCTTTCAATGAATATTCAGGTCTGATTTCATTTAGGATGGTCTGGTTGGAACTCCTATCAAGAGTCTTCTCCAACACTACAGTTCAAAAGCATCAATTCTTCGGCACTCAGCTTTCTTTATAGTCCAACTCTCACATCCATACATGACTACTGGAATAACCATAGTTTTGACTAGATGGAACTTTGTTGGCAAAATAATGTCTCTGATTTTTAATATGCTGTCTAGGTTGGTCAAAGCTTTTCTTCCAAGGAGCAAGTGTCTTTTAATTTCATGGCTGCAGTCACTATCTGCATTGATTTTAGAGACCAAAAAAATAAAGTCTGTCACTGTTTCCACCATCTATTTGACATGAAGTGATGGGACCAGATGCCATGATCTTCGTTTTTAGAACATTGAGGTTTTAATCAGCTATTTCACCCTCTTTCACTTTCATCAAGAGACTCTTTAGTTCTTCTTTGCTTTCTGCCATAAGGGTGGTGTCATCTGCACATCTGAGATTATTGATGTTTGTCTTGACAGTTTTGATTCCAGCGTATGCTTCATCCAGTCTGGTGTTTCACAATATGTACTCTGCATATAAGTTAAATAAACAGGGTGACAATATACAGCCTTGACATACTCCTTTCCCAATTTGGAATCAGTGTGTTGTTCCTTCTCTGGTTCTAACTGTTGCTTCTTGATCTGCATACAGATTTCTCAGGAGGCAGGTAACGTGGTCTGGTAATCCCATCTCTTGAAGAACGTATCATAGTTTGTTGTGATCCACACAGTCAGAGGCTTTGGTGTAGTCAATAAAGCAAAAGTAGAGGTTTTCCTGTTATTCTCTTGCTTTGGGTATGATGCAAGAGATGTTGGCAATTTGATCTCTGCTTCCTCTGCCTTTTCTGAATCCAACTTGAACATCTGGAAATTCATGGTTCATGTACTGTTGAAGCCTGGCTTGGTGGATTTTGAGCATTACTTTGCTAGCATGTGAGATGAGTGCAATTGTTCAGTAGCTTCAACACTCTTTAGCATTGCCTTTCTTTTGGAATGGAATGAAAAATGACCTTTTCCAGTCCTGTGGCCACTGCTGAGTTTTCCAGATTTGCTGACATATTGAGTGTAGCACTTTCACATCATCATTTTTTAAGATTTGAAATAGCTCACCTGGAATTCCATCACCTCCACTAGCTTTGTTCACAGTGATGCTTCCTAAGGCCCACTTGACTTTGCACTCCAGGATGTCTGACTTTACGTGAGTAATCACACTATTGTGGTTACCTGGGTCATTTAGATCATTTTGTATAGTTCTTCTATGTATTCTTGGCACCTCATCTTAATATCTTCTGTTTCTGTTAGGTCCATACAATTTCTGTCCTTTACTGTGCCCATCCTTGCATGAAATGATCCCTTGGTACTGTAATTTTCTTGAAGAGATCTCTAGTCCTTCCCATTCTGTTGTTTTCCTGTTTCTTTGCACTGATCACTGAGGAAGGCTTTCTATCTCTCCTTACTATTCTTTGGAACTCTGCATTTACATGGGTATATCTTTCCTTTTCTCCTTTGCCTTTAACTTCTCTTCTTTTCTCAGCTATTTGTAAGGCATCCTCAGACAACTGTTTTTCCCTTTTATATTTGTTTTTCTTAGGGATGATCTTGATCACTGTCTCCAGTACAATGTCACAAACCTCTATCAATAGTTCTTCAGGCACTCTGTCTATCAGTCTAATCCTTGAATCTGTTTCTCACTTCCACTGTGTAATTATAAGGGATATGATTTAGGTCATATCTGAATGGTCTAGTGGTTTTCCCTACTCTTATCAATTTCAGTCTGAATATGGCAATAAGGAGTTCATGATCTGAGCCACAGTTAGCTCCCAGTCTTGTTTTTCTGACTGTATAGAGCTTCTCCATCTTTGGCTGCAAAGAATATAATCAGTCTGAATTCAGTATTGACCATCTGTTGATGGCCACATGTAGAGTCTTCTCTTGTGTTATTGGAAGAGGGTGTTTGCTATTACCAATGCTTTCTCTTGCAAACCAGCTTCTAGCTGTATTTTTATCTAGACCCTCAATCATTACTTTTTAATATGAAATCCTAGGAACCTTACAGCAGTATTTTTCAAACTGTGAGCTGACCTATTGGTAGTTTTAATGGAGTGCTGAGTTATGAGATCAAGTTAGGGATTAGGCAACAATTTTTTTTTAATAGAATAGAATAGGATAGTACAAAACAGTAGAAACTAGAGTTTACAACATATAGTATACATATATACGTATTGTCTCATGAACATTTCCTTTTTGTACATAAGTGTGTTCATGCACATAAAGTTGTTAAAAATATTTATACTATGCATAGATATTCAAAGTTTTGATAGCCATCATGCGGAGAAGGCAATGGCATCCCACTCCAGTACTCTTGCCTGGAGAATCCCATGGACGGAAAAGCCTGGTAAGCTACAGTCCATGGGGTCGCGAAGAGTTGGACACGACTGAGCGACCTCGCTTTCACTTTTCATTTTCACGCATTGGAGAAGGAAATGGCAACCCACTCCAGTGTTCTTGCCTGGAGAATCCCAGGGACGGCAGAGTCTGGTGGGCTGTCGTCTATGGGGTCGCACAGAGTCGGACACAAATGAAGCGACTTAGCAGCAGCAGCAGCAGCAGTGTCTATTTGTGGTTGTACCTAACCTGTTTCACAAGCCCTAAAAAAAACCTTCAAAATTCTGTTTATACATATTTTCTGGGGAAAAGTGCTTTGGCATTCATCTGATGTTTATGAAAAATTTTTTTCAAAAAGTTCAAGAGAAACTTATTCTAAAACAAATTTAATGATTATCTTTGTAGTTTTAGAACAGGTATAGTTTGAAATATAAAAATAGTATAACATATTTGTATGCCTCTCTATTATATAAATAGATGTACTCCAAAATAACTGCTTGTTCCTAGCTTAATGTTCTAATTAGATTACATACAAAATTTATTCATGTTCCTAAAAGTTAAAGAACATTTAGACTTAGAAAGGTGTGAGTAAAGCATTTATATATTTTATTCTTCTTAAAATAATTTACTTCTTAAAACAACAGCCTTTCATGAATTAATCTAAATATTATATTTCTATGCTAATAATAATTAGATATATAACATAACAAGTATACAAACTTCCCTGGTATAGCTCCATCAGTAAAAAATCTACAGTCAATTCAGGAGACTGCTTCCAATACAGGAGACACAGGTTTGATCCCTGGGTCAGGAAGATGCCCTGGAGAAGGAAATGACAACCCACTCCAGCATTCTTGCCTGGAAATTCCATGGAGAGAGGAGCCTGGTGGGCTACAGTCCATGGGTCACAAGAGTCAGACACGACTAGGCAACTAAACCACCACAAGTATATAATGAGGATGGTGGCCAATGAAAGGATACACTTAAGAAAAAGAGAGATAAAGGATCATTTCTTAAAGACCTAAAAATGACCTAAGGGAACAAAAAAGATAATGCTTCTGAACAATAATTTTGTGCCACTCAGGGTGCTAAAGATTATATATCACTATTTTTCAACACAGAGGCAACCCTATGAAGTAGATGGTATTTAAATTTTGCAAATAAGGAAACTGAGGCTCAATGTAGTTAAGCTTTCTTTGCCACAAGTCACAAAACTAGTAAGTTTTGCATAGGATAATGAAAGAAGGAGAAAGAATTCTCAATTCTAATTCTCCCTCTGCAGATCACTTAGGAATGTACAGTACTGGCTTCCCTTTTAGTGACACAATCCCATTCTAGAGACTAAACTAGAAGTTGAATTAATGCTGAAAACAATCTGCCCTGTACAAGGAAAATTGCATTCTTTAGCTTCATCCTATTTATTCTAGTACACTGAGGTCTCAAATGAGAAAGGGGTGATTTGGTGGGATTTGTTAAGAGGGGTGATTGAATGGAACCATAAGAGGTACAAATAAACAAGGAAGCCCATGTTCAATTTTAATGCAAAGTTTTGGTGACAGCAGTATGTCTTGTCTGGGCAAATACCATCACCAGAGAAACTGATAAGACACAAAGAGTAGCAAAGAACAGATCTAAGAAATCAAAATCTGAAGTAGTGGATGTTGTGATTCACTTCCCAGATTCCCATTCAAGACAGAAGGGCTTAATTCCCCATGTGCTGTTGACTATTGCTGCCTGGTGATTCTCAAATGCCAGCCCTCTCTGGAAGTTACCGTGGGTTGGGAGACTGCCTTACTTCTCTGTGGGTAAGTTTTATAGCATAAAGGCATGGTTCTTTCTCTGTGGCACAGAATAATCTGTCTGTGGGACCCTCTATCTGTGGGCTCATTAGCTTCAGAAACAACTCCTCTAACATCTTTGGTCACCTGAGGCTTTTGTTAAGACTACCTTGAAGCCTGATCTTTTCCTCTGTGCAACCCTGCTGTTTCTTTCCTTCCTCTCCTACAGTGATGATCTCCAAAACAAACACTCCCTAATCAACTTCCCAGAATGTACGCTCCACCTCATACCTTGGGGAACTGAAGCTTCAAGGAGATCTACCATAATTTGAGTCCGTATCCACTGTCTGCTCCCAAAGGATCCATCAGGATTGAGTAATCAAGACTAATTGGACAAATAATTAGACAAATGGTCACATGCATTCAAGAGACTAAACATGTTGGCGTAGGACAGCAATTACTCAAAGAAGAAAAAGGAAAAGCCCTGGATAGTGGTCAAGTCTGTTCAGATGAGGCCAAGGAGGGAGAAGAATGTCACCCAAAATTGTCCACATCATGATCTCCAGAACTTATGAATGTGGTACCTTAAATGGCGAAAGGGGCTTTGCCAATATGATTAATATTAAGGATCATGAAATGGGGAGATAGTACTGGATTTTCAGGGAACACAATATAATCATAGAGATCCACAGATGCAAAAAGCTTTTCCTAACTGTGATCAGAAAAGGAGTTGTGGGGATGATTAGAGGGATGCAGTATTACTGAATTTAAGACAAAAGATCAGGCGCAAGAGCCAAGGAATATGGTTAGCCATTAAAAGCTGGGAAAGTCAAGGAAACATTCTTCACAAGAGACACTACAAAAATAACATAGCTCTGCTGGCATGTTAATTTTAGCCCAATAAGGTTTCTGTTTCAATTCCAGCCTACAGAGCTATAAGCTAATAAATCTGCATTATTTAAACAAATTTTTTTTTTTTTTTTACAATTTGTTACAGCAACAATAATAAGCTAATATATATATTTGGTACCAGGAGTGAGGTGCTCCTGTAACAAATACCTAAAAATGCAAAAATGTACTTGGAATTGGGGAACAGGGAGTGACTGGAAGGATTTTGTCAAGAATGACAGAAAAAGGCTAGATTTCTCTGAGGAAACTGTTGGTAGAACTATTGATGGGAACTATTCTCAACGAGGGCTAAGAAAGAAGTGAGGAGCAGGACAGAGAAAACATAAATCATCTTACAGAATCCAAAATCATTGTGAACAGTGTTAAAAAGATGGGCATCAAAGGAACAGCTGGTGAAGGCTGAGAAGGAAATGAAGAACGTGTTATTGGAAACTAGAGTAGAGAACACCGTTGCTGCTCAGCAGACGTGTGTCCTTCAGTTATGTGGAGAGCAGAACTGGTAAGTGATGAAACTGTTCATTTAACTGAGGGTATTTCTAAGTGAAGTGTTGAAGATACAGCTTTATTTCTTCTTGCTGCTTACAGTAAAATATTAGAGGAAGGGAAATAACTAAGGAAGAACTACCACTGTAACAAAAATGAGAAAAAAAAAACATAAAAAGTACCCCAGTATTAGAAGATTTTAGAAATTCTAAGCTTATTTGGATTGAAAAAAAAAATTACCAAAAAGATTCACTGCCTGGAAATCATGATCTATAGCCAAACCAAGCATGAATCTATAGCTTCTTTTTTTTTTTTTTTTTTTTTTTGCTAATACCTCAGAAAAATCAAAAGGTCATAATGTTCATTCATACAAATGTCTCTTTGAGGAGATTAAGCTCTGTCTCAGGGATCATTCTCATCTAACTGGAAAGCATTTAGAAAGCTTTAGGGCATTATCCAACAGTCATCCTCCCCAAATAGAAATCTAAACTAGAGACTATCTGGGAAGGATCTGTGAAGGAACTTCTTCTCTAATGGAGTAACTCCCATGACACATGGGAGAGCCACCAGAGTCTCCAGAACTGTAGGCAGCAGAAGCGCTGCTAGCTGGAAATTAAAGAGATACAGTACCAAATTACAGATGGCTGACATAGCCATAAATTTCCACAGACAGGAAGCAAGCTGGTAAAACTAGCCAGCTGCAAGCATGTACTACCATTTATGAAAAATGGAGGGTGCCTAGCGGGCAGAGACAAGAACCCAAACAACAGAGCCATATAGGCTTAATTCCAGGACTTAAAATTTAATGGAGCTTCTCAGCTAGGTTTTGAAACTGCTTGGGACTATTAACTCTTTTCTCTTCCAATTTTGACCATCTTGAACCAGAATTTCTGTAACTTTTATCCTATGTGTGTCTCGCCATAGTATGTTAGGAACATATACCATGCTCTTTAAGTTCCAAGAGTCCAGAGGTGGAGAGAAGCCCCCAATATTATTACCAAGTTATTACTCATATCTAATTTAGGTGACTTAGATAATGAGATTTTAGACTTTTGGGCTAACAAGGTTTAGATGAGATTTTTGAACTTGAGTTGATACTGCAATGGGGTGAGACTTTTTATAATGTTGTGATGGGCTGAATATTTTTTGTATATGGGAAGAATGAAAACCTTTGTAGGGGCAGAAAGTGGATTAAAGGTAAGTGGAATAATGGGGCCCTAAATATGCCCCACACCATTATCATTGGAACATGTAATCAGGATCTTACATGGAGAAATGGATTTTGAATATGTGATTAAGGTTAAGGATCTTGAGGTGGGAGATTACCCTGTATTATCTAGAGAGACCCAATCTAATCATATCAGTCTTTAAAAGAACTTTTCCTGGCTGAGATCAGAGTCAGAGGGAGATTTGACTTCAAAAGAATGGCCAGAGAGATGCAAGGCCAAGAAAGTGGGCACAGAGCCAGGCAATGTAAGTGTTCATTAGAAGCTGGGAAATAGATGAAAATGGATTCTCTGCTAGAATCTCCAGGAAGAAACACAACCTTCCTCACACATTGATTTTAGGCCACTGATACCTGTGTAGGACTTTTCAGCTACAGAACTATCAGACAGCAAATTTGCATTGTTTTAAACCATGAATTTTGTATAATTTTTATAGCAACAAAAGAAATATAATACAACATTTTAAACTATCACACACTATAGTATTTCAGTATTCCCAGGTGGAACAGTGGTAAAAAATCTGCCTGCCAAGGCAGGAGATGCAAGACACATGGGTTCAATCTCACGGTTGGAAAGATCTCCTGGAGTAGGAAATGCCAACTTGCTCCAGTATTCTTGCCTGGAAAATTCCATGGAAAGAGGAGCCTGGTGGGTTACAGTCCACCGGGTTGCAAAGACTTGGACACAACCTAGTGTGCATATGCAGAGCACACACGTGCACGCATACGCGAGCATGCAGACACACACACACACACACACACACACACACACACACACACACATACTATAGTATTTGGGACACCAGTGAGAGGGATTATAGGCTTAAGTATGGCAACCGAAAATGCAATGATGAATAAATCTTAGGAGTCAATATGGTGTCTCCTTCAAAACATCTTCTCTAAAGAAAAAATAGAATAGAAAAAAATCCAGATTTATGAAAATGTAAATTAATGTTTATGTGTCACTAATCCTAAATTCAAATCTTATGTATATGTTGAAAATCTCCCTTCTCACTTTCAATCTAAGTTATTCCCATGAACTCTGGGGTGCTTCTTTGTACAGATAAAGGATTCATATTCACTTTCAATACAGTTTTCTTTGTATATGGAGTATGAATGGGATTGTCTTGTCCTTATCATAATAATAGGTACTTCACCGATAGTAATGATAGGTTCTCTTTTATAGAATATTTTTTATTTTCACTAAATTCAAAAGAAATTGCTTCTTTAATCTCATCTGATTTGACTGAAACTTATATTGTGAAAATGCTGACAGACATGTTCCTCAGAAAGAAAAATGCTGCATTTTGGGTTTGGAGGGTGGGTTGGGAGGAAAGTTTATAGAGAGTGGTGTTTCACTGCTGTGAAATTCATTGTTCTGAAGTAACTGAACATAATTAACAATAAATTTGGAGTAGTTATTGAATTTATACATAATCCATGTTGCTGGAAATGTTTCGTACAAATACTCTGAGCATAAGATAGTCTTAATCTATCATGTAAACAGAAATGCAGAATGTTTTAAAAGCAGTGTGTCTGTGTCTGTATAAAAGTAAACATACACGTTTTGAAGAAAAATTTTCCAATCTTTAAGGTAAAGTAAAAATTTCTGTAATCCATTTCATGATTTATTGATGTCTCAACTATAATTCACATTCAACTATAATTATTTTCTATGATATTTCAAGTCCTTTTCCAGTCTTTCACCATATAATCTTCGGTAATTTTTTAAAATATGAAGGATATGGGTGGATTCACTTCACTGAAAACATACATGCGCACATGCTTAAGTGCTAAGTCACTTTAATTGTGTTCAACTGTGCAACCCTATGGATTGCAGTCTGCCAGACTCCTCTGTTGGGAAGGCAATGGCACCCCACTCCAGTACTCTTGCCTGGAAAATCCCACGGACGGAGGAGCCTGGTGGGCTGCAGTCCATGGGGTCACTAAGAGTCAGACACGACTGAGCGACTTCACTTTCATTTTTCATTTTCATGCATTGGAGAAGGAAATAGCAACCCACTCCAGTGTTCTTGCCTGGAGAATACCAGGGACCAGGGAGCCTGGTGGGCTTCTGTCTATGGGGTCGCACAGAGTTGGACACGACTGAAGCAACTTAGCAGCAGCAGCAGCAGCAGCAGGCTCCTCTGTCCATGGGATTCTCCAGGCAAGAATACTGGAGTGAGTTGCCTTGCTCTTCTCCATGGGATTTTCCTGACCTAGTGATCGAAACCATGTCTCTTACATCTAACCTGCATTGGCTGGTGGGTTCTTTATCACTAATGGCACGTGGGAAGCCCCTTATATGTGCACACACACATAAAAATACAGTTTTTTATTGTTATTTTAGCTAGAAAAATTTTAGAACAGATTAATTTTCTCAGAATCTTAAAAAAAATTAACATTAATTTCTATCTTCATGTGTTATTGATTAGAAGTTATGCCAATGATTTGCATTCACTTGTATATAACCAATTTCATCCTGAAAATAGTATCACAATTGCACTCATTTCACATGCTAGCAAAGTAATACTCAAAGGCTTCAGTAGTATTTGAACTGAGAACCTCCAGATGCTCAAGCTGGATTTAGAAAAGGCAGAGGAACCAGAGATCAAATTGCCAACATCCGTTGCATCAGAGAAAAAGCAAGAGAATTCCACAAAAACATCCATTTCTGCTTCATTGACTATGCTAAAGCCTTTGACTGTGTGGATCACAACAAACTGCAGAAAAGTATTAGAGATGGGAATATCAGACCACCTCATCTGCCTCCTAAGAAACCTGTATGCAGGTCAAGAAGCAACAATTAGAACTGGACATGGAACAACCGACTGGTTCCAAATTGGGAAAGGGGTATGTCAAGGCTATATATGGTCACTCTGCTTATTAAACTTCTATGCAGAGTACATCATGAGAAATACTGGGCTGGATGAAGCACATGTTGGAATCAAGTTGCTGGGAGAAATATCAGTGACCTCAGATATGCAGGGCTTCCCTGGTGGTTCAGAGGTTAAAGAGTCTGCATCCAATGTGGAAGACCCAGGTTCGATCCCTGTGTTGGGAAGATCCCCTGGAGAAGGAAATGGCAATCTACTCCAGTATTCTTGCCTGGAGAATCCCATGGACGGAGAAGCCTAGTAGGTTACAGTCCACGGGGTCGCAAAGAGTCGGACACGACTGAACAACTTCACCTTCAGATATGCAGATGACACCACCCTTATGGCAGAAAGTGAAGAAGAACTCAAGTAAAGTAAAAAAGTAGAGTCTCTTGATGAAAGTGAATGAGGAGAGGGGGAAAGATGGCTTAAAACAAAACATTAAAAAAAAAAAAGATTATGGGCAAATAGATGGAGTCACAAAGGAAACAGTGACAGACTTTATTTCCTTGGGCTCCAAAATCACTGCAGATAGTGACTGCAACCATGAAATTAAAAGATGCTTGCTCCTTGGAAGAATAGTTATGACAAACTTAGCATATTAAAAAGCAGGGACATTACTTTGTCAACAAAGATCCATCTATTCAAAGCTATGATTTTTCCAGTAGTCATGTATGGGATGTGAGTTAGACCATAAAGGAGTCTCAGTGCTGAAGAACTGATGCTTTTGAACTGTGGTGTTGGAGAAGACTCTTTAGAGTCCCTTTGACTGCAAGGAGAACAAACCAGTCAATCTTAAAGGAAATCAGTCCTGAATATTGATTGGAAGGGCTGAAACTGAAGCTCAGATACTTTGGCCACCTGATGTGAACAGCCGATTCATTAGAAAAGACCCTGATACTGGGAAAGATTGAAGGCAGGAGGAGAAGGGGATGACAGAGGATTAGATGTTTGGATGGCATCACCGATTTGATGCACATGAGTTTGAGCAAGCTCCATGAGATGGTGAAGGAAAGGGAAGCCTGGCATGCTGCAGTCTATGGGGTCACAAAGAGTTGGACATGACTGAACAACTGAACAACAGGAAACAAAATTTCATCCTCCTGAAAACAGTATCATAAATGGAAGAAATATATAGTTTATTATTTATGTTTATATGTATACATATATATTTATGTGTATATTATTTATCATTCCTTCTATCTATGACAAAGTATATTGTTTCATTTTGAAAATACAAAATTGCTAAGATGTTTCAGCCAAGAAAACTACTCTTCTGTCACTGCTTCCAGACCCCCCCATAAAGTGTATTAATGCTTCATGTCTCAACATTTTCATATTTTTGATTGTTTTCTTCTTTTCTTAGATTCTAAGATTTTTTTTCCCACCAAAATCTGTGATAGCTGCATTCATTTTATTGATATCTACCCATTCTATTTGAGTATTATTTTATAGTTTTATTTGAAATTTCAAGTATATTTTGTTGTGATTTTTTTACTCCTTCTTTCATAGAAACAATGATTATTCACATCTTTCTGAGTATATTCTTGCCTGGAAAATCCCATGGATCGCAGAGCCTGGTAGGTCCATGGTGTCACAAAGAGTTGGACACAACTGAGTGACTTCAGTTTCACTTTTCTGAGTATACAGACTAGAGTTTTTAAATTCTAATTTAATTTTTAAAATTCTTATTCTATGTCCCCTGAATTGGGTTTTCTCTTTGCTCATCTTATTCTTTTTTAAAAATAGGTGGGTTTTTCTGAGATTTTTTTTTTCCTGAATTGCCAGGTAATCAGGACTGTTTGTCTCATATTTGAGTGGAAAATCAGGCTGATCATTAGACACCTGCCATGTGTTTTCTCAGCAGGTATGCAGGTCTCTTTTCCCAATAGTTCTCTCCCCTGGATAAACAGAAATAGCAGATTCTATTAAAGTGTGGTAAGTTTATAAAGTGTAAGTGTTAAAGTCTTAGTTGCTCAGTCATGTGTGATTCTTTGCCCATCAGGCTCCTCTGTTCATGAAATTTCCCAGGCTAGAATACTGCAGTGGGTTGCCATTCCCTTCTCCAGGGGAACTTTCTGACCCAGGGATGGAACCTGCATTTCCTATATTACAGATTCTTTACCGTCAGAACAACCAGGGAAGAATAAATGCCCCAAAACAGATTTTGCTCTAGCATGTTATGTACCAGACAAACTAGGAGCTCATTAGGTTCCAAAACAAGAAGGCAAATTTCTTTTATGTAAAGACCTCTTTTTTTCTGACATTTAGAAAGTCCAACTCTGCCTGCTTTTTCTTTAGATCTTAATACCTGCATATGGGCCCATCCTTTGGATAGAACTTAGACTTGCTTTAGAAAGAAAATGTTCATGGGACAGTAAGATAGATACAGCTTTTAAGAGTGGGATATATTTTATCTGGAACTTGGTATATATGAAAATGTCTTTTATTTTTGCTGACATTTGCTCCAGCTTCTGTTGTGGTATTGGAACTATGATGCTTTTGCTTTGCTTTTCATCTAATCTCATTTGCCTTCTATATTTCAGAAATTCTTTAATTTTCTGACTCAATAGTGGCATCTCTTTTTATTATGGAGACATAGTCTGTCACAATAGTAGAAGTTTGGGATGTGATAATTTAATTCGCACAGAACTCTGGGAAAATTAAAACAACAACAGCAACTTTTAGTCAAGAAACTGAAGGTCAGATAAACATCTATGTGTCACAGTTTTTGAGTGATTAAGCTGTGTTTTGACCTCAGAGTCTCTGTCTCCATATTCTGATCTCTCATCCCTAACCAGAGAAAATCTTGGATTCCATTTCATTTTAATCAATTCCACTGATTTCACCAAAACATATTCTGAATATCTGTAATGTGACAGTTCTATACAAGTAGGGAAAACACAGGTTTGGCTAAGACAAAGAGCATGTCTTCAACTGATTCACAATTTTGTATGTGGAATTTATTGAAGAAGGAAAATAAGGGAAAATAAAGACTAAATTTACTTACTATGCCATTTTACCTGAGATTGTCCTGGTATGGATAAATTAAAAAGCAAATATAAATTGAAAAAGCATTCACTATGAATACTCTATATATGTTGGTGAAAATAATGATCATTTGTTTTATGTCTTGATATAATTTATAAAATAGTGCCTATTTGAAGTAATATGCAAATGATAGAAATAAACCTACACATATACACATTATAAGGATTAATTTCTTTAACTTACTTCCTACTAGTCAGAGTTAATTTGCAGCAAGGAGGCAACTGGAATAACAAGTAATGTTATTCATAAATAAAATGCATAAAAATATATTCAGGAAAGCCAATGCTGTTTGCTTAACTACCTCATTTATACCTTACCTTTATCTGTTTGAGGTTGTTTTCTAAATTCCATGAACTGTGAGGTTTTAGAGAGTACTTAGTTGCTTGTCTTTATTTTCAGGAAACTAAAATGAAAGAAAGACTTGTTCTGAAATATACACAGATGTAGGTGCATCGCCACGCCTACCCCACAGGTACTTCTCCTAATCCCTTGTCTTAATGGAGCGGGAGAATGAGAGATCTTGAGTCACTTAACTTTCCACATTTTTTCCTTGAGGGAAATTTTTCTTCAGTGTTATGGGAATATGATATCCCAGGCTATTATTCTGATTCCCTCACAAAGCAACTTGGGATAAGAAAGGCTAGATAATAACAAAACAAGGAGAACCTGAAGAGATTTTTTTTACTTATACATAATCAGATTAGTGTCATTAAAGGCACAGACTGGAGGGTATCTAATAAAATCAATGAGGCTTTTTCAGTTGCTGATATCTATCATATTGAAAGGAATACTGCCAATGTTTCCCCATCAGGATTTAGGCAGGAAACAGACTCATATCCTCTTTTTGTGCAATACAGTCTTATTTTTCACTCATTCTTCTCTAGTTGCAACATAAATTAGGTGGCTGAGAAAAGTCAGACACTATTAATGACTGAAGGTAAGTAGTATTTTTCAAGGAATTCAATGCTTATTAAGGGGGAAAACAATATTACATTTCCTATAAGTACTGAGGATCTGAGGAAGGAAAAAAAAAAAAAAAAAAAAACTTGTGTCCTGTGAAATGTATGTGCCCTATTTATAAAAGATTCAAATTACATTTCAGGAGAATATCAGGACTCAGAAAGCACCCCAGACATAATAGCTGTAGACCGGACCCATCAAAGGTAGCAAGTGGGAAGAAACAAGATATTATCATAATTTCAAAGCATCTATTTAAAGACAATTATTAACTACAAATAGAAAGATGGTAACCCACAAACACTATTTAACCAAGGGAATGAGTTAACATTACCAGTAAAAGAGAATATCAACATTATTTTTGATATCCTGTGCCTGGAGAATTCCATGCACAGAGGAGGCTGGCGGGCTATAGTCCATGGGGTTGCAAAGAATCAGATATGACTAGCAAATAACACTTTCACTTTTCATTGAGAACTGAGGACACATTATCATTTCTGTGGTTGTTATGCCTGTCATACTAGTCTAGTCATGAAGAAACATCAGACAAACGCAAATTGAAGGACATTCTACAAAATAATTAAACAGTAATACTATTTAGAAGTGTCAAGACCATAAAACAACAAGGAAAGAGTAAGGAACTGCTGCATATAGAGACTAATGGGAAAAATGCAATGCAGGACCCTATATTGGATCCTGAAACCAAAGAGGACATTAGTGGGAAAACTGGTGACATTTGAATGCAATCTGTAGTTAATTAATAGTATTGTAACAATGCTTATTTCTTGGTATTGATCATTTTACTATGATATGTCAAATGTTAACTTTAGCAGAAGCTGATGAGTGATGTACAGGAACCTGTTCATAGCTTAAATAAGGTTGACATTTCAAAATCAAAAGTCAAAAGAAACTCATTTTATCATAAGGATACATATTTTTGAGGGAATACACTTTCTCCATCTAACTTTTAAAATTTCACTAATAGAAGAAGACTAGAGTTAAGGGGCTGCTGTTTAGTTCTATCAGGATATACAAATGTTTATGTGAGGAAGGAAATTAGACCTATAGGGAGAGTGGGTGAGAGAAACCCAAAAGTTTTGAAGGCTTTTTCTTGCAAGGGTATGTCTACTTACCATTCTTCATCACAAATGGAAGGTGGTGTCTTGGAAAAATTACATGGAGCTCCAAGGTACAGAGGCAGCATGAAGTAGAGCTTCAAGAAAGCATCATACAGAAAAACATGATAAGTTTCAGCAGCAGACCAATCACTTTCAAATCCCGAATCTTCTACTTGATAACTGTCATACTAGTTTGACCATAAGTCACTACCATCACCACCACCAACACTACTGCTCTCCTCCTCCATTTTTAGATAACAGTACTTTTCTTGCAGATTTCACAGATTACTAATGTAATGTAAATATTGTATAAGTAAGAAATATTAATCCCATGTCTATTTAAAGCCATGCATTTCTTATTAAACTAATCATTACACAAAGTTTAAAAGAGGAGAAAAATCACATACATTTTCATTTATAAAAGTTATGTGCAATCACTTTAAGTTTTATGGCTACATGTTTTAACATGATTGTGATTTTAGTGTATCATTTTATCTTGCATTTTCCCCACATTATTTATGATTATTTTCATGTTTCTACAATATATTTAAATATCTCCCTACAAAAGAGAAGAATTTGATTCTGATTTTTTTTAATATTGCAAGCTGTGCATGTTACATTTAAAAATGTTTCTTAACTTGGATGATTTCTTTTATAAAGAACCATGCATTAATATTTGTTGTTGTTTAGTCACTAAGTCATGTCCAACTCTTTGTGACTCTATGGACTGTAGTCCATCAAACTCCTCTGTTCATGGGACAGAGGCAAGGATACTGGAGTGGGTTGCCATTTGTACCTTAGGTGATCTTCCTGGATCAGGTGTCCAACCTGCCTCTCCAGCATTGGCACACAGATTCTTTACCACTGAGCCACCAGGGAAATCCTCATTAATATTTATAGCTTTTGTAAATAAGTTAAAATTGACCTTTTTCATAAAT
The DNA here is from genome assembly GCF_023091745.1 of Budorcas taxicolor. Classification (NCBI taxonomy): domain Eukaryota; kingdom Metazoa; phylum Chordata; class Mammalia; order Artiodactyla; family Bovidae; genus Budorcas; species Budorcas taxicolor. The sequence goes on along the minus strand of NC_068917.1, from coordinate 17,340,286 downwards.
GCTTATTTTTACCTCCAACTTTATAAATAGTTGAACACATGAATCTTAAATCACTGAACTTTCCTGATATTATCAGAAGTACTGAATCATCACTGGTAGACAAAGCAAGGTGGATTGGTATGATCTTTGCTTCTAGAATAGAATTACAACGTAGGTGGAGAAACTGTATAACTGCCACTGTTTAGATAGAAGAGGCATGACGAGTGCTATGCAAATTGTTAGTTCTCATTATTAATTATTCATATTGACATGGTGCTGAAGGGAAAGAGTAACTTTATTAGTTATACTTAACTCATTTTGTCAGCCTTCTTTAGTATAGGTTGCCACGGGTAGAGGAGGTTAAAAATACTGAGTAGATGAGGTCCTCCATGTGGGAAAGCTCATCACAGCATCCCTCATTTCCCAGGGTTCAGTTCTGTTCAGTTCAGTCCAGTCACTCAGTCATGTCTGACTCTTTACGACCCCATGAATCGCAGCATGTCAGGCCTCCCTGTCCATCACCAACTCCCGGAGTTCACTCAGACTCACGTCCATCGAGTCAGTGATGCCATCCAGCCATCTCATCCTCTGTCGTCCCCTTCTCCTCCTGCCCCCAGTCACTTCTAGCATCAGATTCTTTTCCAATGAGTCAACTCTTCGCATGAGGTGGCCAAAGTACTGGAGTTCCAGCTTTAGCATCAGTCCTTCCAGTGAACACCCAGGACTGATCTTTAGAATGGACTGGTTGGATCTCCTTGCAGTCCAAGGGACTCTCAAGAGTTTTCTCCAACACCACAGTTCAAAAGCATCAATTCTTCAGCGCTCAGCTTTCTTAACAGTACAACTCTCACATCCATACATGAACGCTGGAAAAACCATAGCCTGAACTAGACGGAACCTTGTTGGCAAAGTAATGTCTCTGCTTTTTAATATGCTATCTAGGTTGGTCATAACTTTCCTTCCAAGGAGTAAGCATCTTTTAATTTCATGGCTGTAATCACCATCTGCAGTGATTTTGGAGCCCCCCAAAATAAAGTCTGACACTGTTTCCACTGTTTCCCCATCTATTTCCCATGAAGTGATGGGACCAGATGCCATGATCTTCGTTTTCTGAATGTTGAGCTTTAAGCAAACTTTTTCACTCTCCTCTTTCACTTTCATCAAGAGGCTTTTTAGTTCCTCTTCACTTTCTGCCATAAGCGTGGTGTCTTCTGCATATCTGAGGACACTGATATTTCTTCCAGCAATCTTGATTCTAGCTTGTGCTTCTTCCAGCCCAGTGTTTCTCATGATGTACTCTGCATATAACTCAAATAAGCAGGGTGACAATATACAGCCTTGACGTACTCCTTTTCCTATTTGGAACCAGTCTGTTGTTCCATGTCCAGTTCTAACTGTTGCTTCCTGACCTGCATATTTCTCAAGAGGTAGGTCAGGTGGTCTAGTAACACATCACTTTCAGGATTTTCCACAGTTTATTGTGATCCACACAGTCAAAGTCTTTGGCATAGTCAATAAATCAGAAATAGATGTTTTTCTGGAACTCTCTTGCTTTTCCATGATCCAGCGGACGTTGGCAATTTGATCTCTGGTTATTCTGCCTTTTCTAAAACCAGGTTGAACATCTGGAAGTTCACAGTTCACATCTTGCTGAAGTCTGGCTTGGAGAATTTTGAGCATTACTTTGCTAACATGTGAGATGAATGCAGTTGTCCTGTTTGCCATTGCCTTTCATTGGGATTGGAACAAAAACTGACCTTTTCCAGTCATGTAGCCACTGCTGAGTTTTCCAAATTTGCTGGCATCTTGAGTGCAGCACGTTCAAAGCATCATCTTCCAGGATTTGAAATAGCTCAATTGGAATTCCATCATCTCCACTAGCTTTGTTTGTAGTGATGCTTTCTAAGGCCCACTTGACTTCACATTCCAGGATGTCTGGGTCTAGGTGAGTGATCATACCATCATGATTATCTTGGTGGTGAAGAAGTTTTTTGTACAGTTCTTCTGTGTATTCTTGCCACCTCTTCTTAATATCTTCTGCTTCTGTTAGGTCCATACCATTTCTGTCCTTTATTGAGCCCATTTTTGCATGAAATGTTCCCTTGGTATCTCTCATTTTCTTGAAGAGATCTCTAGTCTTTCCCATTCTGTTGTTTTCCTCTCTTTCTTTGCACTAATCGCTGAGGAAGGCTTTCTTATTTCTCCTTGCTCTTCTTTGGAACTCTGCATTCAGATGCTTATATCTTTCCTTTTCTCCTTTGTGTTTTGCTTCTCTTCTTTTCATAGCTATTTGTAAGGCCTCCCCAGACAGCCATTTTGCTTTTTTGCATTTCTTTTCCATGGGGATGGTCTTGATCCCTGTCTCCTGTACAATGTCATGAACCTCCGTCCATAGTTCATCAGGTACTCTATCTCTCAGATCTAGGCCCTTAAATCTTTTTGTCACTTCCACTGTATAATCATAAGGGATTTGATTTAGGTCATGCCTGAATGGTCTAGTGGTTTTCCCTACTTTCTTCAACTTAAGTCTGAATTTGGCAAAAAGGAGTTCATGATCTAAGCCACAGTCAGCTCCTGGTCTTGTTTTTGCTGATTTTGATCTTTAGGTTCTGCATATTTCTGGCTTTGAGTATTCACATAGACCACCCACTATACTCTGAACTCCGGTTTTATGTTTTTTGTTGCTTACTTTTGTGTTCTCAGATTCATTGTTATCCCATTAGGGTGTTTCTTTTGTAGCCTGCTCTCACGTCTTGTTTCCTTGTTCAGCTCTAATAAACATGTTACCATTCTTGATCCAGCACAGAAAATTTGGTCTACAGCTCCCCTGGTGGCTCAACGGTAAAGAAGTTACCTGCCAATGCAGGAGGCAGGGGTTCATTCCTGAGTGGGAAAGATCCTCTGGAGAAGGAGGTGGCAACCCACTTCAGTATTCTTGCCTGGGAAATCAAATGGACTGAGGAGTCTCGTGGGCTTTAGTCCATGTTGTCACAAGAGTCAGTCGCAACCTAGTGACTAAACAATGCAATGAAAATTAGATATTTTGAATGTGTTGGAGAACATTATTTGTTTATCAATTTACTAGAGAGAGGATAGAGAAAAGGTTAAGCAAATAAAGCAGTTCTATGTCTTTCTTATGAATTTCCTCAAGCTGGAAAGGAAAAGTGAAGCACCCCTCCAAGTTAGAACACATGCTGTTAGCTTTTAAATAGAAATAACAAAACTAATTTCAACTGTGTTGTTTTATTATTATCCTGTTAAAATATATATGATATTACATTTACCATTTACAATATTCTAAGTATACTGTTCAGTAATGCTAAATACTTTCATATTGTTCTGCAAATGCCACTCTTATCCACCTCTAGGACTATTCATTTTCCCGCAGTGAAACTCTAAATCCATTTAACAGTAACTCCCCATTACCTCCGTCCCAGCCCTTAGCAACCAAGTTGATAGCTTCCATCACTGTAACTACTCTAACTATCTATAATAATACAGCACTTGTTCTTTTGTGTTTAATCACTTAGCATCATGTTTTCAAAGTTCATCCATTTTGTAGCACGTGTCATAACATCCTTTTTAAGGCTGAATAATTTTTCATTGAATGTACACCATTTTGTTTGTCCATCCATCCATATATGGACACTTGAGCTGCTTCCACCTTAGAGTTACTGTGAATAATGTTGCTATGAACATGTGTGTACAAATATGAATCCCTACTTTTATTGCTTCTGGGTATACATTTTGCCAATATGCAGCATGCTGTTTTCTGTTTGTTTTATACTATTCTTACAGGTGTGAGTGAGGTAGTGTCTCACTGTGGTTTTGGTTTGCATTTTCCTAGTTATTAGTGATGATGAGTATCTTTTCATGTGGTTATTGACCGTTTGTTGATCTTCTTTGGAGAAATGCCTGTCCTTTCAAGTTCTTTGCCTGTCTTAACTGGGCTGTTTTCTTGTCCACTCTAGTTTTAATTATAAAGGATTTAAACATTGAATCAAAATGTGAGGATGGGGAAGGAACAGGAGAGATGTGATAAGGAACACTGGCCTCATTCCAATATGTTTGGCTTTGACTCCATCTATATATTTTTCATGTGTTAATCAAAAGGATTGTGTGAATTGCTGTTATTCCACAGGTAGTACTATATAATAGCTGAAGTAATGGGTTACAAAGACTCCACAAGTTATAGGGAAATTACACTGTCTGGGTGCCTCCCACCCCCAATCAGAGCAGATGGCTGTTTCCCAAGGGTTATAAAAGTAACAACTTTCCTTAAATAAGCCATCTGTCTGAATAATCATTTTCACCAATTAATAAAGAAGGCACTTGAAGGGCTGAGAAATTTGTTAATTCAAACACAGGAAGGAGAAAAGTACTATGTTTTATCCAGTTGTAAAATAATATTGTTTTTAAGAAATAGGATCTACTTTTGTTGCCCTTTCTGAAACATTCTGTGGAGCTAGATAAATTGGTATAAAGCAAATCAATAGTTGAAACTAGTCTGTGATGACAAATTTGACTTGCTTGACAGTAGTGTATATTATTATTGATCACCAAGATCAATCAAATCAGGCAGACTGAGCAAGTCACATGCTCCTATGGTAAAACAAAGCCCCAACTCATAGAGTTAATCTGATGGTGAATTTCAGTAAGGAAGATAATTGTATTTTATCTTTATGTTGTTTAACACTAAAAATATTGATTAAACCTCAACTTACCACTCACTGTCCTCCCTTCACTCCTTAAGCTTCAGCCATAAACATACATTTATGGTTCCCCTCCCCAATTTTTCATACTAACAAGCACATGTAGGTGTCAGCCCCCAGTGACCTCCACTTTGACAAACTGGAAAACCTTCCTCATTTCTTCAGATTCTAGTTCAAGCATATTCTCTGTGATGAACTGTTTTATCAGCCAAGAAAGCTGATATTTCCACTTTAGCCTCCTTGGTGTTTCCAACATGCATTGACAGTACAGAATTTTTCTCACTGAACTAATTCACTGTAAAACATTGACTCTCACATTAGAGTGTTATTACATGAGGAAAGAGACCATATCCTGCTTACCTATATAGTGCTAGTTCCTGAAAATAAAACTTAAAGAAGAAATTGCTAATGCAAAAAATGGTTTAGAAATACTCTTGATAAGATGACAGCTTGCTTTAAAAAATCCTAATATATGATAATTTTATTAAAGCTTTAACTCCTTTTTGCTCACAGTGAAAAACTATAGATAAAATTTTTTATTATCAATTTTAAAACACATATCAAAAATAAATTTCAGTTAAAAAATAACTAGAAACAAAGATATTGTGATTACAAATCTGATTTTTGGGATTTAGGGTTGGTGTTTATTCAGCAGAGTTTGCTGGAATCAGTAATCCAACTTTGGAATTTTATGGGCTCATAAAAGTTTATTCCTTGTGAATTCCTTTAGCTTTGTGGCTTTGCTGCTATACTGTTCTTAGATACTCAGTCATGTCTGACTCTTTGCGACCCCATGAACTGTAGCCCACCAGGCTCCTTTGTCCATGTAATTCTTCAGGCAGGAATACTGGAGTGGATTGCCACACCCTTCTCCAGGGGATCTTCCCAACCAGGGATTGAATTAAGGTCTCCTGCATTACAGATTGATTCTTTACTGTTTGAGCCACCAGGGAAGCTAGTAGTGGGGAAAATTTTTTTCCTGGTGATCAAAGTGGGTAATCTAACATTGCACATAGTTTCTTTAGTTATTCTCAATCACACAAAATATTAAAAAAATCCTTATATTCATAATTCTTAGTCTGCTTACAGTGCAGCTACAGGTTCATAATATTGCTCTCTTTGCCCCATTCAAATTTCCTAGAGCTGGACACATAGGGTGCAATGACATTTTAGAGTAAAGCTTGAACACCAATGTAAAGTAACAGTGTCATACAGCAAAATGCACACCTTAGCTTCCAAAACAAAGAAATTAGTTCTTAATGAAATAATCAGTCAGAACTTACAATTCTAGCTATATTTATAAAAGACGGCTCATTGCAACGTGGTTTCAATTTGTTTCTCTCTTTCTCTCCCCTTAAATATAATTACAAATATACTTTCATATTTACCTTTGCCAAAACAGTAAAGAGAGGCCTCTTTCTCTCTTTTTTTTTGTATTTTATCTCAAATGTTTACTCATCAGTCTTTTCCTGTTATTGCAGCCCTTAATGATGTCGTTTAAGGGAAGAAGTGCTGGGGATGAATTTTGTGTCTGCTTGCTTTAGCCAAGTAGAAAAGTACTTCACATCCCTTTCTTTGACTAGTCCCCTTCATGCTGCAATCTAGCCCAGCTGATGGATTGTTTCGTGTCTGCAGTGACTAACCGCAATGTCTTTCAGTCTGGCTGCTTACACATTAACTCATGCTCTCTCATTGTCCTGTCCTTTTAATTTAAATGCTTGTCTCCTTGCCTCTCAGTCTAATAGCTCATTCCTTCTCCTCTCCTATTACCCGGCATTGTTTCTTTATCATATCACTTGCAATTTCCAGGATGACGTATTTTACTTCACATCATAGCTCATTTAGTCTTTTCTCCTGCTGGTATGCTAATAACATCTCAAGCTAATCATTAATTTCCACCCTGTGGTTTCAATAATTCCTTACATGCTAAATCTTGCACATGAAAATTGTTTTAGGCTTGGCACCTTAACTTTGTCTAAGGGAAAGATGAGCCAGAAGATGCCAAGCCACTGCAAGTGGCCCCCTCTGGTCAACGGGGGCGTTATTGCTCACCTAGTTCAAGGCTTGATTTTTTTAACAGGCGGGAGAATAAAAGGCACAGAAACAACTTTACCTCTGTGAATTCATGTGTGTTTAATTAATGTCTTTTGGAAATAGAATTTGAAAGTATTGTGCAAAATTATTGTTTATGTGACCCAGTAAAAGATATTATTGTGTATATAAAAATATCAAAAGGAGGAAAATTTTTAAACATTAGTACTGGAAGGATCTTAAGAGATCAAGTACAAGCTCTTCCTTTTTATAAATGAGACAAGTGAGGCCCATGAAGTTTCAAAGATTCACCATGTCTGCCATGAACTGGGCTGACAAGATGTTTTCTCTATATCCTTCTATAGCTGTGAAGCTAAGTTCCTGACTTTGAATTTCTGATGCTTCTCTCACACACAAAACAAATATCATTATGGTCATGCTTCCCAGAGAAGTCATAAATCTGCTTCATATTTTCTTTGCTTTCAATATTAAATACTAGTGCTTTGGCTTGGTTTAATGTAGATAAAGTACAGAATCTTAACTGTAATGAGACTTGGAAAAATAGCTTTTGGTGTTCCGTCCACTAAAGTGCAGTAAGCAACATTGCAAGGGAATCAGAATGGAGTTGAGTGAGCTTCTATAAAATATCTTCCATGTCTGTGTTTAACTGAAATTCCATTAATACACACTTTCTGTGGATTTACATGTGTATATGTCAGTTCTTGATTAGGGGTGATTCTGCCCCTTTGGGGACATTAGACCACAACTTATTTTTGACTGTCATCTGGGGTTTGGTGCTGACATCTAGGGGGCAGAGGCAAAGAATGCTGCTAAATATTCTACAATGCACAGTACATTCTCCAGCGATAAATACCAACAGGGCTGGTTTAGAAACCCTAATATGTGAGAATACATGAAAAATGAGCAATTAATAACTGTAATTATCTATTGGGAAGAGAGACAAGGACTGGATTTAAGAATGATGATTAAAGGGACTTAGCTTTTATTTTATTCTATTCGTTTTATTTATTTTCATGAAGAGAATGTGTATCATAGTATAGTTAAAGATTAGTTAAAAAAATAATAAACATACTGAACAGGAACCAAAATGGAGGGTAAGAATATTCAAAACAGTATATTATTCAAAAATATTGAAAAAAGTATAGATCTTTAAAGGTCTTTTGTTCTTATATATTTCAACTGAAATATTAATTTACATGGTCATTTTAGCAATAAATCAAAGTGTCTGCCCTAACTCCTATTTCTCCCCCACCCTCCACATTTAATCTATAATCAACCCAACCCATTCTAATGGTGAATAAGTTCTCTGAACCATCATTCCCTCTTCATCGCCACTGAAAATTTTAATATATGATTTTTTCCCCTCCAGTCTGGACTACAGCAATCTCATTATTAGCTCTTTACTCCCTGCCTTTAAACTCTCTTTTTCAAATAATTTCCTATATCATTGACAATTTCATTCATACATAATACATCATCATTCACAATGTCCCTTAACAAGGACCTCAATTGATTTCTTCTTGGATCAAGGATGATAAAGACAGCACTTAGTACCAGTCTCATTTCCTAGGTTCAAGGCAGCTATCACTCACAGCATTGATTAATCTCAGTAATCTTTCTATCTGATGTATAAGAACTCTGACTTCAGACTCCCTCCTAACTGAATCCATGTGGCCATTCAAATTGCCTGGAGTCTGTGTGAAGATGAAACCTACCAAACATTCTTCCACCAGTGAACTGCTGCATATTTAACACTTTTTTTTTCTTTCAGTGGCTATTTACATGCTGACGAATATAAATAGAGGGGTTACTAGCAACTTAAAGAATGGAATCAGAAACTCAAGAAAATCAATTGTGTATTCCTTTAAGATACTTTGCTCTGATTATGAAAATTTAACAACCTTAGTCACAATAATTGACCATACTTGACCCTATTTACTATTGCTTAGTTTCCAAGAATAGAGTCTGCTGGAAGCTGACATTTAACAGTATCAGATTTGAAAGTACTATTGCTGTAAAACCTTAGAATGTTACCTAATTATAAATGGGTATTGTCTAAATGTAAAAGAGAAAACTAAATAAAGATACTTTCAGGATACAGCAGTTAAGAGAAAAATTAGGGAATAGTCAAAAAGGATAGAAAAGAGCAAAAAAAAATGGATTCTGGACAAGTTTAAATATATAGTTGTCAAGAAAACGTGTTGGAAATTACTTCAGAATAAGCAAAACTACCATATAAAATAGAATGTCATGGGGTAGAAAAATAGATCGAGGATTTATCATGAATATGAAAATGTCATCCTAAAAACATCCAATAAAATGAGCAGTGAGAAAGAACACAAAAATATGAAGGTAAAGAAGTATACAATTGAATCAGTTCTTAATAGGAATTTAATTTCTAAACACATGAAAAAATAGGAAAGAAACTAGTGAAAAAATGTGAAATGTCAAATGTACCTAGGAGAAGAATAGTATGAAGAAAATAACTTCAGAAATAATAAAAAAGAGATGATATGACATTTTAAAGAAATTATTTCAAATCTTCCTCAGGAGAAAGACTATATTTTATTTATTTTATTTTATTTTTTAATTTTTTTTTGCTATAATTACAGCTGTTTACTTTTTTTAATTTATTTTTTATTTTTTTAATTTTAAAATCTTTAATTCTTACATGCGTTCCCAAACATGAACTCCCCTCCCACCTCCCTCCCCATAACATCTCTCTGGGTCATCCCCATGCACCAGCCCCAAGCATGCTTTATCCTGCGTCAGACATAGACTGGCGATTCAATCTTACATGATAGTATACATGTTAGAATGCCATTCTCCCAAATCATCCCACCCTCTCCCTCTCCCTCTGAGCCCAAAAGTCCATTATACACATCTGTGTCTTTTTTCCTGTCTTGCATACAGGGTCGTCATTGCCATCTTTCTAAATTCCATATATTTGTGTTAGTATACTGTATTGGTGTTTTTCTTTCTGGCTTACTTCACTCTGTATAATCGGCTCCAGTTTCATCCATCTCATCAGAACTGATTCAAATGAATTCTTTTTAATGGCTGAGTAATACTCCATTGTGTATATGTGCCACAGCTTTCTTATCCATTCATCTGCTGATGGACATCTAGGTTTTTTCCATGTCCTGGCTATTATAAACAGTGCTGCGATGAACATTGGGGTACACGTGTCTCTTTCAATTCTGGTTTCCTCAGTGTGTATGCCCAGCAGTGGGATTGCTGGGTCATAAGGCAGTTCTATTTGCAATTTTTTAAGGAATCTCTACATTGTTCTCCATAGTGGCTGTACTAGTTTGCATTCCCACCACAGTGTAGGAGGGTTCCCTTTTCTCCACACCCTCTCCAGCATTTATTGCTTGCAGATTTTTGGATTGCAGCCATTCTGACTGGTGTGAGGTGGTACCTCATTGTGGTTTTGATTTGCATTTCTCTAATAATGAGTGATGTTGAGCATCTTTTCATGTGTTTGTTAGCCATCCGTATGTCTTCTTTGCAGAAATGTCTATTTAGTTCTTTGGCCCATTTTTTGATTGGGTCATTTATTTTTCTGGTATTGAGCTGCATAAGTTGCTTGTATATTTTTGAGGTTAATTCTTTGTCAGTTGCTTCTTTGCTATTATTTTCTCCCATTCAGAAGGCTGTCTTTTCACCTTGCTTATATTTTCCTTTGTTGTGCAGAAGCTTTTAATTTTAATTAGATCCCATTTGCTTATTTTTGCTTTTATTTCCAGAATTCTGGGAGGTGGATCATAGAGGATCCTGCTGTGATTTATGTCTGAGAGTGTTTTGCCTATGTTCTCCTCTAGGAATTTTATAGTTTCTGGTCTTACATTTAGATCTTTAGTCCATTTTGAGTTTATTTTTGTGTATGGTGTTAGAAAGTGATCTAGTTTCATTCTTTTACAAGTGGTTGACCAGTTTTCCCAGCACCACTTGTTAAAGAGATTGTCTTTACTCCATTGTCTATTCTTGCCTCCTTTGTCAAAGATAAGGTGTCCATAGGTGTGTGGATTTATCTCTGGGCTTTCTATTTTGTTCCATTCTAGTTTCATTCTTTTACAAGTGGCTGACCGGTTTTCCCAGCACCACTTGTTAAAGAGATTGTCTTTACTCCATTGTCTATTCTTGCCTCCTTTGTCAAAGATAAGGTGTCCATAGGTGTGTGGATTTATCTCTGGGCTTTCTATTTTGTTCCATTGATCTATATTTCTGTCTTTGTGCCAGTACCATACTGTTTTGATGACTGTGGCTTTGTAGTAGAGCCTGAAGTCAGGCAAGTTGATTCCTCCAGTTCCATTCTTATTTCTCAAGATTGCTTTGGCAATTCGAGGTTTTTTGTATTTCCATACAAATCTTGAAATTATTTGTTCTAGTTCTGTGAAAAATATGGCTGGTAGCTTGATAGGGATTGCATTGAATTTGTAAATTGCTTTGGGTAGTATACTCATTTTCACTATATTGATTCTTCCAATCCATGAACATGGTATATTTCTCCATCTATTAGTGTCCTCTTTGATTTCTTTCATCAGTGTTTTATAGTTTTCTATATATAGGTCTTTAGTTTCTTTAGATGGATATATTCCTAAGTATTTTATTCTTTTCATTGCAATGGTGAATGGAATTGTTTCCTTAATTTCTTTTTCTACTTTTTCATTATTAGTGTATAGGAATGCAAGGGATTTCTGTGTGTTGATTTTATATCCTGCAACTTTACTATATTCATTGATGAGCTCTAGTAATTTTCTGGAGGAGTCTTTAGGGTTTTCCTTGTAGAGGATCATGTCATCTGCAAACAGTGAGAGTTTTACTTCTTCATTTCCAATTTGGATTCCTTTTATTTCTTTTTCTGCTCTGATTGCTGTGGCCAAAACTTCCAGAACTATGTTGAATAGTAGCGGTGAAAGTGGACACCCTTGTCTTGTTCCTGACTTTAGGGGAAATGCTTTCAATTTTTCACCATTGAGGATAATGTTTGCTGTGGGTTTGTCATATATAGCTTTTATTATGTTGAGGTATGTTCCTTCTATTCCTGCTTTCTGGAGAGTTTTTTATCATAAATGGATGTTGAATTTTGTCAAAGGCCTTCTCTGCATCTATTGAGATAATCATATGGTTTTTATTTTTCAATTTGTCAATGTGGTGAATTACATTGATTGATTTGCGGATATTGAAGAATCCTTGGATCCCTGGGATAAAGCCCTCTTGGTCATGGTGTATGATCTTTTTAATGTGTTGTTTGATTCTGATTGCTAGAATTTTGTTGAGGATTTTTGCATCTATGTTCATCAATGATATTGGCCTGTAGTTTTCTTTTTTTGTGACATCTTTGTCAGGTTTTGGTATTAGGGTGATGGTGGCCTCATAGAATGACTTTGGAAGTTTACCTTCCTCTGCAATTTTCTGGAAGAGTTTGAGTAGGATAGGTGTTAGCTCTTCTCTAAATTTTTGGTAGAATTCAGCTGTGAAGCCGTCTGGACCTGGGCTTTTGTTTGCTGGAAGATTTCTGATTACAGTTTCAATTTCCGTGCTTGTGATGGGTCTGTTAAGATTTTCTATTTCTTCCTGGTTCAGTTTTGGAAAATTGTTCTTTTCTAAGAATTTGTCCATTTCTTCCACGTTGTCCATTTTATTGGCATACAACTGCTGATAGTAGTCTCTTATGATCCTTTGTATTTCTGTGTTGTCTGTTGTGATCGCTCCATTTTCATTTCTAATTTTATTGATTTGATTTTTCTCTCTTTGCTTCTTGATGAGTCTGGCTAATGGTTTGTCAATTTTATTTGTCCTTTCAAAGAACCAGCTTTTGGCTTTGTTGATTTTTGCTATGGTCTCTTTTGTTTCTTTTGCATTTATTTCTGCCCTAATTTTTAAGATTTCTTTCCTTCTACTAACTCTGGGGTTCTCCAATTCTTCCTTTTCTAGTTGCTTTAGTTGTAGAGTTAGGTTATTTATTTGACTTTTTTCTTGTTTCTTGAGGTATGCCTGTATTGCTATGAACTTTCCTCTTAGCACTGCTTTTATAGTGTCCCACAGGTTTTGGGTTGTTGTGTTTTCATTTTCATTAGTTTCTATACATATTTTGATTTCTTTTTTGATTTCTTCTGTGATTTGCTGGTTATTCAGAAGTGTGTTGTTCAGCCTCCATATGTTGGAATTTTTAATAGTTTTTCTCCTGTAATTGAGATCTAATCTTAATACATTATGGTCAGAAAAGATGCTTGGAATGATTTCGATTTTTTTGAATTTACCAAGGCTAGATTTATGGCCCAGGATGTGATCTATCCTGGAGAAGGTTCCATGAGCACTTGAAAAAAAGGTGAAATTCATTGTTTTGGGGTGAAATGTCCTATAGATATCAATTAGGTCTAACTGATCTAATGTATCATTTAAAGTTTGCGTTTCTTTGTTAATTTTCTGTTTAGTTGATCTGTCCATAGGTGTGAGTGGGGTATTAAAGACTCCCACTATTATTGTGTTATTGTTGATTTCCCCTTTCATACTTGTTAGCATTTGTCTTACATATTGCGGTGCTCCTATATTGGGTGCATATATATTTATAATTGTTATATCTTCTTCTTCGATTGATCCTTTGATCATTATGTAGTGGCCTTCTTTGTCTCTTTTCACAGTCTTTGTTTTAAAGTCTATTTTATTGGATATGAGTATTGCCACTCCCACTTTCTTTTGGTCTCTATTTGCGTGGTATATCTTTTTCCAGCCCTTCACTTTCAGTCTGTATGTGTCCCTTGTTTTGAGGTGGGTCTCTTGTAAGCAGCATATAGAGGGGTCTTGTTTTTGTATCCATTCGGCCAGTCTTTGCCTTTTGGTTGGGGCGTTCAACCCATTTACATTTAAGGTGATTATTGATAAGTATGATCCTGTTACCATTTACTTTATTGTTTTGGGTTCGGGTTTATACACCCTTTTTGTGTTTCCTGTCTAGAGAATATCCTTTAGCATTTGTTGGAGAGCTGGTTTGGTGGTGCTGAATTCTCTCAGCTTTTGCTTGTCTGTAAAGCTTTTGATTTCTCCTTCGTATTTGAATGAGATCCTTGCTGGGTACAGTAATCTGGGCTGTAGGTTATTTTCTTTCATCACTTTAAGCATGTCTTGCCATTCCCTCCTGGCCTGAAGAGTTTCTATTGAAAGATCAGCTGTTATCCTTATGGGAATCCCCTTGTGTGTTATTTGTTGTTTTTCCCTTGCTGCTTTTAATATTTGTTCTTTGTGTTTGATCTTTGTTAATTTGATTAATATGTGTCTTGGGGTGTTTCTCCTTGGGTTTATCCTATTTGGAACTCTCTGTGTTTCTTGGACTTGGGTGATTATTTCCTTCCCCATTTTAGGGAAGTTTTCAATTATTATCTCCTCAAGGATTTTCTCATGATCTTTCTTTCTGTCTTCTTCTTCTGGGACTCCTATAATTCGAATGTTGGAGCATTTCATATTGTCCTGGAGGTCTCTGAGATTGTCCTCATTTCGTTTAATTCGTTTTTCTTGTTTCCTCTCTGATTCATTTATTTCTACCATTCTATCTTCTATTTCACTAATCCTATCTTCTGCCTCTGTTATTCTACTATTTGTTGCCTCCAGAGTGTTTCTGATCTCATTGATTGCATTATTCATCATATTTTGACTCTTTTTTATTTCTTCTAGGTCCTTGTTAAACCTTTCTTGCATCTTCTCAATCCTTGTCTCTAGGCTATTTATCTGTGATTCCATTTTGATTTCAAGATTTTGGATCATTTTCACTATCAATATTCGGAATTCCTTCTCAGGTAGATTCCCTACTTCTTCCTCTTTTGTTTGGTTTGCTGGGCATTTCTCCTGTTCCTTTACCTGCTGAGTATTCCTCTGTCTCTTCATCTTGGTTATATTGTTGCGTTTGGGGTGGCCTTTTTATATTCTGGTAATTGGTGGAGTTCTCTTTATTATGGAGCTTCCTCACTGTGGGTGGGGTTCTATCAGTGGCTTGTCAAGGTTTCCTGGTTAGGGAGGCTTGTGTTGGAGTTCTGGTGGGTGGAGCTGCGTTTCTTCTCTCTGGAGTGCAGTGGAGTGACCAGTAATGGGTTATGAGACATCAAAGGTTTTGGAATAATTTTGAGCTGCCTGTATATTGAAGCTCAGGGGAGTGTTCCTGTGTTGCTGGAGAATTTGAGTGGTATGTCTTGTTTTGGAACTTGTTGGCCCTTGGGTGGAGCTTGGTTTTGGTGTAGGTATGAAGGCATTTGATGAGCTCCTATTGCTTAATGTTCCCTGAATTCAAGAGTTCTCTAATGTTTTCAGGCGTTGGATTTAAGCCTCCTGCTTCTGGTTTTCAGTTTTATTTTTAATAGCCTCTAGACTTCTCCATCTATACAGCACCAATGATAAAACATCTAGGTTAAAGATGAAAAGTTTCTCCACATTGAGGGACACTCAGAGAGGTTCACTGAGTTACAAGGAGAAGAGAAGAGGGAGGGGGTAGTCAGAGGTGACTGGAATGAGATGCGGTGAGATCAAAAGAGGAGAGAGCAAGCTAGCCAGTAGTCACTTCCTTATGTGTGCTCCATAGTCTGGACCTCTCAGAGGTATTTACGTAGTTATATGGGGAAGAGGAGAGGGAGGAAGTAGATAAAGGTGACCAGGAGGACAAGAGAGAGGAATGAGAAGGAGAGAGACAAATCCTGCCAGTAACCCGTTCCTTAGGTGTTCTCCACCATCTGGAACACACAGAGATTCACAGAGTTGGATAGAGAAGAGATGGGGGAGAAAAGAGACAGAGGCCACCTGGTGGAGAAAAAGGAGAGTCCAAAGGAGGAGAGAGTGGTCAAGCCAGTAATCTCGCTCTCAGGTAAACTTGGGTAGTGAAGTTTGGGTTTTTAAATGTACAAAATTGACAACAAAAACCTAAGAGCAAAGATTAAAAATCTAGAGTAGAGCTTGGATTTTCAAAAATACAATATTAAAGAAAAGAAGCAGAAGGAAAAAGGAAGAAAGAAAAAAAACCAAGAATTATTAAAAAAAAAAAACAAAAAAAAAACCCAAAAAACAAAAAACAAACAAACAAAAACCACAAACAACCATCCAAAGACTATATATAGTGTTAGCCTTAAAAAAAAAAGTCTTTTTTTTTAATAGTAATAGTAGGTTATAGAAATAAAAATTAGAGGAGAAATAGAAGACTTAACAATTAAAAAAAGTTAGAAAAAAAAGAAAAAAGAAAAAACAAACAAACAAACAAAAAAGAAATTATTTTAAAAATAGTAAAAATATATCTGGCCCTTCTCTGATGTTGTGGGCCATGTGGGATCACTTCCAAGGTGGTTCCCTCTGTTTAACTTCTTCTGTTTGCTGGTTTTTTAGGCTCACTAGTTCAGTCGCACTGTGGGGAGGGGGGATGCTGCAAACAAATAGCACTGTCGTGTGCACACAGTGTCTCAGCCCCGCTTGACCTGTCCCTTCTCGCAGCACATAAACCGCTCTGGCTCTACGATGCTCAGCCGGGAACAGTCTGAGGCCGGCCCTAGGCTGCATGCACTTCCCCGGTCCAAGCCGCTCAGGTTCGGTGCTCAGGCAGCCCTCAGAGGCACAGATTCGGCTGGGACTGCGTTTTGTGCCCTTCCCAGGTCCGAGTAGCTCAGGAGTTTGGTGAGTGCGATCGCCGTGGCTTGTCACCTTTTCTGCCGCTGCTGCTCAGCTTTCTGAGTGGACCGCTGGCGCCCTCCGTGAGGCAGATTGTGACTGTCCAGCACCCCCAGAAGTCTTAGCAAAGAAGCCTGCTTGCAGTTAGGTAAGTAAAGTCTCTCCGGGTCTGCAATTGCCCCTTTCCTGTCCTTACGGCTCTGGCTGCCTGTCCCCGGCGGGGGATGGTCTGCAGCCGGCTTATTCCGTCCCATCCTTTGTTCTGTGCTCGGTCCTGGTGGTGTCTTATGTTCGAGCTTTTCATGCGGTAGCTATCCCACAGTCTAGTTTGCTAGCCCAAGTTAGATCGTTCTGGTTGTGTGTGGGGCGTTCCTGCCCGATTCTTACAAAGCACTGCAGCCCGTGCCTCCCGCGCGTCCCTGCCCTGCCCCCACTTCCCAGTGGTGGATGCAGGCGTCTGTGCTGCTTTTCCGCTGGGGGAGTTACTGTTGGGCTTGTAATCTCTTGGTTTTAATTATTTATTTATTTTTCCTTCCTGTTATGTTGCCCTCTGTGCTTCCAAGGCTTGCCACAGACTCGGCAGGGAGAGTGTTTCCTGGTGTTTGGAAACCTCTCTTCTTAAAATTCCCTTCCCGGGATGGGCTTCCCTTCCCGGGACAGAGCTCCCTCCCCACCTCCTTTGTCTCCTTTTTCGTCTTTTATATTTTTTCCTACCTGTTTTTGAAGACAATGGTCTGCTTTTCTGGTTGCCTGATGTCCTCTGCCAGCCTACAGAAGTTGTTTTGTGGAGTTTGCTCGGCGTTGAAATGTGCTTTTGAGGAATTTGTGAGGGAGAAAGTGGTCTTCCCATCCTATTCCTCCGCCATCTTTATAGTTCCCCAGGAGAAAGACTATATTTTAAAAAAGATTTGTTTTCAACAACACAGGTTAGTTTTATGTGGCTTCCCTGGTGGCTCAGATGGTAAAGAATCTGCTTGTAATATGGAAGACCCAGGTTAGTTTCCTGGGTAGGGAAGATACCCTGGAAAAGGGAATGATTACCCACTCCAGTAGTCTTGCCTGGAGAATTCCATGGATGGAAGAGCCTGGTGGACTACAGTTCATTGGGTCACAAAGATTTGGACAAGACTGAGCAACAAACACCTCCACAGAGGCTGAGTAAGTCATAATTTGGCTTCAATAACATTGTTTTTAGAAAAAAAAAATACTTTGATTATTTTTTATTATTTTACCTTACTATAGGACTAAAAAAGGAACAAAATGTATATTCGACATTCAAATTTAAAGAAATGCCATTCATCAATGTCACCACCAGTTATGGAATCAGCACCCAACACAGCAGTAGTCTTTTCTGGATGAAGCTTCCAAGTTGACTTTTTACAGTGTTAATAACTCCAGGCTCAAATGTTTCTTGAGGTTCCCTAGACTTACAATTCATTTAGTTGGTACAATTTTCATTATTTCTTTTAACACCTCATTACAGAATCAGACAGAATAATAGCTGGGAAGAAAAGTTGGATGGCCTGAACTTTTCATCTTAGAAATAAAAACTAAGGTGTTCTTATGAAGCTGATGTAAGTTTAAACTTTTAGTGTTTTTCATACAATCACATAATGATGACATAGGAGGAGGAAATGAGAGTAAGCATAAAACCAATAGGGTTACAAAGGTTAGAACCTACCAATATTGAGATTAATTTTTTATACTGACTGATTAAACTACCACTGTTCCCTTACATACTAAATCTTTGAACTCCAACTGTCCATTTTTACTTCAAAAAATTGCTGAAAGAAATAAAAAGAAACAAGTTTGTGACAAAGGAGACTCCAAGTGCTGCTTCTCCCAGGGACATACAGAACCTACAGGCACATATGGAACAGTTCTCTCTGGAAAAAAAAAAAAAAAAAAAAAACAGAAAGTAGCTGAGAGATTCCTACACTGTGGGACAATGGCAAAAAAAACTATATGGAAAAGTGTAGCAAAGAGTGAGATACAATCGTGTCATAAACTTCATCCTCAACATGATAACACATGCCTAGGAGGGAACTCACAATTCCAGCTTCTCCCTGGAGCAGAAGGTTTGGACACCACATCTGGTGTCCTGACTTTTACAACCTCCACCTGAAAGATGCTCCCTTGACCCCCCTTCCCCCCCCCCACCCCCCCCCCACCCCCACCCCCCCCCCCCCACCACACACACACAACTAGCTCTGAAGGCTGAGACCCACAAGGATATAGCAAACTAAGTTCTTACTGGGCTTGTGAGGACTCTGTGGCTATTCTTCATGCCTACTTCCAACCCCTAACACCAGGGCCCAGTGCAGAGAGGGTACAGATATAAACTTGCCTGGAAGTTCCATGAAAGAGGCCTATTTGCTTATCTTAAAATCAGTATCCTGACAGTCAGGTTTCTAAATGAATACACATCTAGGGTCCAGCTACATTCTCTCCAAAATCCAGGCTGGCCAGTACTATCTTTGTTCTCTCCCTCTTCCCCATCTCAGGTCATTGGTATCCCCTAGAAAGGTGTCTGTACACACAACTGGCACCAAGGATGCATCCCTTGAAAGCATGCCTCTGTTGCCAGAAAGGCTGTATTCATGGGTTTAATAGATGGTAGTAAAGAAAGAAATAGTTCTTAACAAGCCCACTCCAGTGTTCTTGCCTGGAGAATCCCAGGGACGGGGGAGCCTGGTGGGCTGCCGTCTATGGGGTCGCACAGAGTCGGACACGACTGAAGCGACTTAGCAGCAGCAGCAGCAGCAGCAGCAAAGTGCAGAAGAGTTTGAAACATCTATTTACCAGTCTTCCCCTGAATGAGGAATATTTATATACTTTAAAAGCTGCTGCCTGAGAGTTAAGCTTCCAATAAGCCTCCATCTAGGTGCTAATTGAGATCCTCTTATTTATGACTTGCTTGGTTTTGGCACATACTCAACTACTGATAGCCACTAAAAACAGAATGTTGTTTGAACATTCACATAGGTTTGAGAGACAACCAAGAACCAGGGCAGTGTTGCATGATAAGTTTCATCTTCTATAAAAAGCCACTCCTTCAAGACTGGGAGAAGAGGCTATATCATGTAATGTATAGGAAACAAATATATGTATTTTTCTTTCACAAAGAAAGTGAAGAAATGGGGAAAAATATTTCAAAAAAATAAATAAAACCACAGAAAAATACCTTAATGAGAAGGGGATGTTATTTATCTGAAAAAAAAGTTTAAAAAAGATCATGAAAATGCTCTCAAAGTCAGGAAAACAATGCACAAAGAGAATTTCAACAAAGAGATACTGTAAGAATGTACCAAGTGAAAACCACAGAGCTAAACAATACAATAACTGAAAAATTCAATGAAAGGATTCAACAGAAGACTCGATGAAGTAAAGACTCAGAATCTCCATGATAGGAGAGTGGAATTAATTTGATTTGAATGATCTAAAAGAGAAAAGAATAAAAGAGGGTAAGGAGAGCTTTAGGGATTATGTAACATAAACATGTGGATCTTACATTATAGTAGTCTCAGAAGGAGAAGAGAGGGAGAAAGAAGTAGAAAGTTTATCGGAAGGAATAATGTCAGAAAACATTCTTAACTTGGAGAAAGAAACAGATTTCCAGGTCTAGGAAACCCCTAGATTCCAAAGAAGATGAAACTAATGAGACCTACACCAAAAAATACATTATAATTAGAGTGTTGAAAGTAAAGGCAAGGAGAAGGGGACTTCCCAGTGGTTAAGACTCTGTCCTTCCACTGCAGAGGGCATGGGTTCAATCCAGATCCATGGTCATGGAACTAAGATCTTGTATACCATGTGGCACAGCCAAAAATAAAAATTAAAAAAACAAACAAAAAAAAAACCAGAATATGTACTTTTTTACAAGACAAGGAGACAATCTTAAAAGCAGAAAGACAAAAAACTAATTGTTATATACATGTAAACCCCAAAAGACTATCAGCAGTTTTTTCACCAGAAATATTGGAGCCCAGAAGGGAATGACATCATATATTCAAAGTTTTGAAAAAAAGAAACCTCCAAACCTTGCCAACTAAGAGTACTCTACCTAGCAAAGCTGTCCTTCAGGATTGAAGGAGAAAGAAGAGTTTTGCAGACAGTCTAAAGCTAAAGGACTTCAACATCACTAGAATAGTCATAAGAAAAAATGCTAAATGGACTTCTTTAGCTGAAAAGAAAGGGTGCAAACAGGAAAATATAAAAATACAAATATCACTGCTACTGCTGCTGCTAAGTCACTTCAGTCATGTCCGACTCTGTGCGACCCCAGAGATGGCAGCCCATCAGGTTCCACCATCCTTGGGATTCCCCAGGCAAGAACACTGGAGTGCGTTGCTACTTCCTTCTCCAATGCATGAAAGTGAAAAGTGAAACTGAAGTTGCTCAGTTGTGTCCAACTCTTAGCCACCCCATGGATTGCATCCTACCAGGCTCCTCCATCCATGGGATTTTCCAGGCAAGAGTACTGGAGTGGGGTGCCATTGCCTTCTCCGACACTGGAAAATATGAATATACAGTTGACCCTTGAACAACATGGATTTGATCTCCAAACTGGAGAGACAGAGGTCTGACTGTAAAGTTACATACAGATTTTAAACTGCAAGGACTGTGAGGTTCCTAACTCCCACATTATTCAAAGGTCAAGTGTACTTTAAAATGCAGAATAATCTACTAGCATGAAAATTAAAAGACAAAATTAGCAAAATAAAAGACAATAAAAAAGCTTCTTAATGAGTACAAAAAGTAAGAAGCAATAAATTGTGAAATAAAAACATGAAAGGGTGCTAAAATTGTAGAGCTTTACAATGCGTACAAACTTTTTAACAGATTAAAACAGAATGTTACAGTTATTTTATGGAAGCCTCATGGTAATCACAAAGCAAAAATATATAGTAAATATGTTTAAGGGATAAAGAGAAAGGAATCAAAAATACCACTAAAGAAAATGATCAAATGACAATCAAAGAGAGTAAGAGAAGATGAAAATAACAAAGGAACTAGAAAAATATCCAGTGGCATTAAGTCCCTACCTATAAATAAATATTTCAAATTAAATGGACTAAATTCTCCATCAAAAGATGCAATGGCTGAATAGATTTAAAAAAGAAAATGAAGACCCATGTATATGCTCCCTACAAGAGACTCACTTCAGTGTTAAGGATGCTTAGAGACTGACAGAAGGGATAGAAAAAGATCCTTCAAGGCAAATGGAAACCAAAAGAAATCTGGGTTAGCTACACAGAAAAAATAGGGGTAAACCCAAGACTGAAACAACAAAGTTATTATATAAAGATAATGGGGTCTATCCAACCTAAGAATATAATATTTGCTTACATTTATGCACCTGAAGTAGGAGCACCTAACTGTTTAATGCAAATATTAACAGACATAGGGGAAAATACACAGCAGTGTAAGAATGGTGGGGGAATCCAATATCTTTGTTTCATCAATAAATAGATCATACAGACAGAAATCAATAAGAAAATATTGGCCTTAAATTACATGCTAGAAAAGATGAACTTAAGAGTTATTTATAGAAGATTCCACCCCAAAGCAGCAGAATACACATTTTTCTCCAGCTTACATGTAACGTTTTCTAGGAGAGATCATATATTAGGCCATGAAATTTTTTAATAAACTTAAGAAGTTTGAAATCATATCAATCCTCTTTTCCAACCACAGTGGTAAGAACTAGATATTAATTAGAAGAAAAAGGTGGAAAATTAAAAAAGAATGTGGAGATTCTACAACATGCTACTGAACAATCAATGTGTCAAGTAAGAATGCAAAAGAGAAATAAAAAATATCTTGAGACAAATGAAAATGGAGACACATATAGTATCAAAACTTACAGGATGCAGCAAAAGTAATTTTAGGAAGGAAGTTCACAGTAGTAAAAGCAAACAGTAATATAAAGAAATATACCAAACAGCCTAACTTTAAACTGCAGGGGACTAGAATTAAAAGAACAAACTAAGCTCAGAATCAGTTCAGTTCAGGTCAGTTCAGTTCAGTTGCTCAGTCGTGTCCGACTCTTTGCGACCCCATGAATTGCAGCGCGCCAGGCCTCCCTGTCCATCACCATCTCCCGGAGTTCACTCGAACTCATGTCCATCGAGTCGGTGATGCCATCCAGCCATCCCATCCTCTGTCGTCCCCTTCTCCTCCTGCCACCAATTCCTCCCAGCATCAGAGTCTTTTCCAATAAGTCAACTCTTCACATGAGGTGGCCAAAGTACTGAAGTTCAGCTTTAGCATCATTCCTTCCAAAGAACAGCCAGGGCTGATCTCCTTCAGAATGGACTTGTTGGATCTCCTTGCAGTCCAAGGGACTCTCAAGAGTTTTCTCCAACACCACAGTTCAAAACCATCAATTCTTCGGTGCTCAGCTTTCTTCACAGTCCAACTCTCAGATCCATACATGACCACTGGAAAAACCATAGCCTTGACTAGACAGACTTTTGTTGGTAAAGTAATGTCTCTGCTTTTGAATATGCTATCTAGGTTGGTCATAACTTTTCTTCCAAGGAAGATGGAAGCAAATAACAAAGACTGGAGCAATAAACAAATAAATTTATTGGAGAAATAAATGAAATAGAAACTAGAAATATAGTTAAAAAATCAGTGAAACCAAGAAATGATGTTTTGGAAAGATAAAGGTTTTTAGCTAGATCACCAAGAGAATTGAGAGGAATCAAAATTGGAAATGAAAGAAGAAATATTACAACAGATATCATGGATATTCAAAACATGACTTAAAAAACTAGTATAAAAGGTTGTACACCAAATTGGACAACTAGAATAAATAGATAAATTACCAGAAAAAATATGACTTATCAAAACTGAATCATGAAGAAACAGAAAAATATCTAAACAGACCTATGACTGTTAAGGAGGTTAAAAGTCCAGGGAAAGATGGCTTTACTTTACTGGTGAATTCTATCAAATATTTAAAGGAAATTAGTACCAATTCTTCTCAAATTTCTCCAAAAACAGAAAGAGAGGCAATGCTTTCAAGTGCATTTTAGATCAACATTCAGTTCAGTTCAGTCACTCAGTCATGTATGACTTTTTGTGACCCCATGAATCGCAGCACGCCAGGCCCCCCTGTCCATCACCATCTCCCAGAGTTCACTCAGACTCACATCCATCGAGTCAGTGATGACATCCAGCCATCTCATCCTCTGTCATCCCCTTCTCCTCCTGCCCCCAATCCTTCCCAGCATCAGAGTCTTTTCCAATGAGTCAACTCTTCGCATGAGGTGGCCAAAGTACTAGAGTTTCAGCTTTAGCATCATTCTTTCCAAAGAAATCCCAGGGTTGATCTCCTTCAGAATGGACTGGTTGGATCTCCTTGCAGTCCAAGGGACTCTCAAGAGTCTTCTCCAACACCACAGTTCAAATGCATCAATTCTTCAGCGCTCAGCCTTCTTCACAGTCCAACTCTCACATCCATACATGACCACAGGAAAAACCACAGCCTTGACTAGACGGACCTTAGTCGGCAAAGTAATGTCTCTGCTTTTGAATATGCTATCTAGGTTGGTCATAACTTTCCTTCCAAGGAGTAAGCGTCTTTTAATTTCATGGCTGCAATCACCATCTGCAGTGATTTTGTAGCCCCCCAAAATAAAGTCTGACACTCTTTCCACTGTTTCCCCATCTATTTCCCATGAAATGATGGGACCAGATGCCATGATCTTTGTTTTCTGAATGTTGAGCTTCAAGCCAACTTTTTCACTTTCCTCTTTCACTTTCATTAAGAGGCTTTTCAGCTCCTTTTCACTTTCTGCCATAAGGGTCGTGTCATCTGCATATCTGAGGTTATTGATATTTCTCCTGGCAGTCTTGATTCCAGCTTGTGCTTCTTCCAGTCCAGAGTTTCTCATGATGTACTCTGCATAGAGGTTAAATAAGCAGGGTGATAATATACTGCCTTGACGTACTCCTTTTCCTATTTGGAACCAGTCTGTTGTTCCATGTCCAGTTCTAACTGTTGCTTCCTGACCTGCATACAGATTTCTCAAGAGGCAGGTTAGGAGGTCTGGTATTCCCATCTCTTGAAGAATTTTCCACAGTTTATTGTGATCCACACAGTCAAAGGCTTTGGCATAGTCAATAAAGCAGAAATAGATGTTTTTCTGGAACTCTCTTGCTTTTTCCATGATCCAGAGGATGTTGGCAATTTGATCTCTGGTTCCTCTGCCTTTTCTAAATCCAGCTTGAACATCTGGAAGTTCATGTTTCACGTATTGCTGAAGCCTGCCTTGGAGAATTTTAAGCATTACTTTACTAGCATGTGAGATGAGTGCAATTGTGCGGTAGCTTGAGCATTCTTTGGCATTGCCTTTCTTTGGCAATGGAATGAAAACTGACATTTTCCAGTCCTGTGGCCACTGCTGAGTTTTCCAAACTTGCTGGCATATTGAGTGCAGCACTTTGACAGCATCATCTTTCAGGATTTGAAACAACTCAACTGGAATTCCATCACCTCCTCTAGCTTTGTTCGTAGTGATGCTTTCTAAGGCCCACTTGACTTCACATTCCAAGATGTCTGGCTCTAGATTAGTGATCACATCATCATGATTATTTGGGTCGTGAAGATGTTTTTTTTACAGTTCTTCCATGTATTCTTGCCACCTCTTCTTAATATCTTCTGCTTATGTTAGGTCCATACCATTTCTGTCCTTTATCGAGCCCATCTTTGCATGAAATGTTCCCTTGGTATCTCTCATTTTCTTGAAGTGGTCTCTAGTCTTTCCCATTCTGTTGTTTTCCTCTATTTCTTTGCATTGATTGCTGAAGAAGACTTTCTTATCTCTTCTTGCTATTCTCTGGAACTCTGCACTCAGATGCTAATATCTTTCCTTTTCTCCTTGGCTTTTCACTTCTCTTCTTTTCACAGCTATTTGTAAGGCCTCCCCGGACAGCCATTTTGCTTTTTTGCATTTCTTTTCCATGGGGATGGTCTTGATCCCTGCCTCCTGTACAATGTCATGAACCTCATTCCATAGTTCATCAGGCATTCTATCTACCAGATCTAGTCCCTTAAATCTATTTCTCACTTGCACTGTGTAATCATAAGGGATTTCATTTAGGTCATACCTGAATGATCTAGCGGTTTTCCCTACTTTCTTCAATTTGAGTCTGAATTTGGTAATAAGGAATTCATGATCTGAGCCACAGTCAGTTCCTGGTCTTGTTTTTGTTGACTGTATAGAGCTTCTCCGTCTTTGGCTGCAGAGAATATAATCAACCTGATTTCGGTGTTGACCATCTGGTGATGTCCATGTGTAGTCTTCTCTTGTGTTGTTGGAAGAGGGTATTTGCTTTGACCAGTACATTTTCTTGGCAAAACTCTATTAGTCTTTGCCCTGCTTCATTCCGCATTCCAAGGCCAAGTTTGCCTGTTACTCCAGGTGTTTCTTGATTTCCTACTTTTGCATTCCAGTCCCCTGTAATGAAAAGGACATCTTTTTTTGAGTGTTAGTTCTAAAAGATCTTGTAGGTTTTCATAAAACCATTCAACTTCAGTTTCTTCAGCGTTACTGGTTGGGCCATAAACTTGGATAACTGTGATATTGAATGGTTTGCCTTGGAGATGAACAGAGATCATTCTGTCATTTTTGAGATTGCATCCAAGTACTGCATTTCAAACTCTTCTGTTGACCATGACGGCTACTCCATTTCTTCTGAGGAATTCCTGCCCACAGTAGTAGATGTAATGGTCATCTGAGTTAAATTTACCCATTCCAGTCCATTTCAGTTTACTGATTCCTAAAACGTCAACGTTCACCCTTGCCATCTCTTGTTTGACCACTTCCAATTTACTTGATTCATGGACCTGACATTCCAGGTTCCTATGCAATATTGCTCTTTACAGCAACTTAATGTCAGTTAGGTTACCTTTAAATCTGCACTTTTATGTAATAAAAATCCCATGTTATTAACCCCATTAAGGTAAAATGAGAAAAGAAAATTTATGAACCCACTGTAACATGAAAAAACTTAGGTATTATTTTTCTAGATCAAAAAATATTTCACTAATATACAAAATTCACTTCCAGAATGAGTTCTAGTACTGCCTCTCTTATTATCTAGATTAAATTTAATTCTAAAATAAACATAAAATCTATCAAATTCTCTTCGTGTCCATCTTACCCTCATCTAAAGCTGTCATCTCTCTTCTGAAGTAATATAACTCTAAATTTGGTTTGATTGTCAGCCTATTTCTGTGCTTAACATTCTTCGACGTATTCTTCACACTATTACTAATGCAAACATTTAAAAAATTACATAAATAAAAATGAGTCACATCCCTGCTTTTGATTCTTCAGTGATCCTTACCAAATTTGTATAAAATTCAAAGTCTACATAGCCTAAAATATCCCACATGATCTAGCATTGTCCGTATTGTCAAAATTATTTTAAGCCACTTCCCACATCCTTTGATCATTATAAAGTGAACTAATGTCAGTTCTTACTACCTCAAACTTAAAAAAACAAAAACAAAAACAAAAAACAACCCTTGGTCATATATTAATTGTTTTCTGATCCTAGATCCATCTTTTTACTGTGTATACTATACTTTTAAAAATCATCCTTTGGATCTCCAGTTCATTATCTGACTATTTATATGAAGTTATTCTTCCCACCCCCTTTGGTATTCTTTGTCGCAACGATCTATTTAATTGCACTGACATCAATCCGTAGGCTTTATTATTGTTAAAGAATGTTTTCTCCATGAGAGGTAGGTCTACCTTATTTATCCTTATAGACACCGAGGTATATGATAGTTACATTACTGAAAACAGAGTTTAAGATGAAATCTAAAAACCAGAAAAAGATATGTATAGGGAGAACATATATTTGAATTTTATGTTTGTCATCAGAAATAGTGGAAGACAGAAAACAACAAAAGAGTTTCTTTAAAATATGGAGAGAAAAAAAAAAAAAAAACACCCTGTAATCTAAAATTTCCATATCTAGCAGAAATGCACTTCAACAATACAGTAAAAGAGACATTTTTAGAGCAAAAGAAAACCAAAATAGCTTTTCACCAGCCGACTTCTACTACAGGAAATACTGAAAATACACCCTTCTCCAGGGTGAAGGCAGTCATCAGTTCAGTTCAGTTCAGTCACTCAGTCCTGTCCGACTCTTTGCGACCCCATGAATCGCAGCACGCCAGGCCTCCCTGTTCATCACCATCTCCCGGAGTTCACGCAGACTCACATCCATCAAGTCTGTGACGCCATCCAGCCATCTCATCCTGGGTCGTCCCCTTCTCCTCCTGCCCCCAATCCCTCCCAGCATCAGAGTCTTTTCCAATGAGTCAACTCTTCGCATGAGGCGGCCAAAGTACTGGAGTTTCAGCTTTAGCATCATTCTTTCCAAAGAAATCCTAGGGTTGATCTCCTCCAGAATGGACTGGTTGGATCTCCTTCAAGTCCAAGGGACTCTCAAGAGTCTTCTCCAATACCACAGTTTAAAAGCATCAATTGTTCAGCACTTGGCCTTCTTTACAGTCCAACTCTCACATCCATACATGACCACAGGAAAAACCATAGCCTTGACTAGACGGACCTTAGTCGGCAAAGTAATGTCTCTGCTTTTGAATATGCTATCTAGGTTGGTCATAACTTTTCTTCCAAGGAGTAAGCATCTTTTAATTTCATGGCTGTAATCACCATCTGCAGTGATTTTGTAGCCCCCCAAAATAAAGTCTGACACTGTTTCCACTGTTTCCCCATCTATTTCCCATGAAGTGATGGGGCCGGATGCCATGATCTTTGTTTTCTGAATGTTGAGCTTTAAGCCAACTTTTTCACTCTCCTCTTTCACTTTCATCGAGAGGCTTTTTAGTTCCTCTTCACTTTCTGCCATAAGGGTGGTGTCATCTGCATATCTGAGGTTATTGATATTTCTCCCGGCAATCTTGATCCCAGCTTGTGTTTCTTCCAGCCCAGTGTTTCTCATGATGTACTCTGCATATAAGTTAAATAAGCAGGGTGGGAAATCATATCAGATAGAAATTTGTATCTTCAGGAAAAAAAAGGAAGAAAAGTAAAAATAATGACAGGAATTGTATGTTAAATTCTCAGTCATGTCAAACACTGCAACCTCATGGACTGTAGCCTGCCAGGCTCTTCTGTCCATGGAATTCTCCAGACAAGAGTACTGGATTGGGTAATCATTAACTTCTCCAGGGGATCTTTCCAATCCAGGGACTGAAGCCAGATCCCCTGCATTGCAAGCAGATTCTTTACCTTCTGAGCCACCAGGGGTATGTATGATAATTTCCTTAATATCTTTCTAATGATTATGACTAATTAATGGGAAAATTATAACACTGTTTTGTGGAGTTTATGTGTAGATGTAGTAGGAGAAAGTAATGGCAACCCATTCCAGTATTCTTGCTTGGAGAATACTGTGGACAGAGGAGCCTGGAGAGCTGCTCTCCATAGGGTCGCACAGAGTCGGACAGGACTGAAACAACTTAGCATGCATGCATGCATTCATTGGAGAAGGCAATGGCACCCCACTCCAGTACTCTTGCCTGGAGAATCCCATTGACGGAGGAGCCTGGTGGGCGACAGTCCATGGGGTCGCTAAGAGTCGGACACGACTGAGTGATTTCACTTTCACTTTTCATTTTCATGCATTGGAGAAGGAAATGGCAACCCACTCTAGTGTTCTTGCCTGGAAAATCCCTGGGACAGAGGAGCCTGGTGAGCTGCCATCTATGGGGTCACACAGAGTCAAACACGACTGAAGCGACTTAGCAGCAGCAGCAGCAGTAGATGTAGTACAGATGACAACTACAGCATAAAGGAATAAGGTAAATGGACCTTTTTAGAAAAACCTTTATACATTACATAAATTAGTACAATAAAAATTAGACTGTGAAATGTTAAAGATGTATATTGTAATTGCAAGTAAAGAAAAAAATCAAGGACATATAACAAAGAAGAATAAATAGATTTAAAAATCATATCCAACTAATCCAAAACAGAAAAGTTAAAAAAAAAAATCAGTGTTATAAAAAAACAGATATAGATAGAAATGTAACAATAAAAAGGTGGAGTTAAATCTAATCATATGCCAATTTATATTAAAGTTTAATGGACTAAACACTTCAATTAAAAGGCTGAGATTAAAAATATGAGTATTAAGAACATAACCCCCTTTTGTGCTTTCTCAGTCACTTCAGTTCAGTCGCTCAGTTGTGTCCAGCTCTTTGCTACCCTGTGGACTGCAGCATGCCAGGCCTCCCTGTCCATCACCAACTCCTAGAGTTTACCCAAACTCATGTCCATTGAGTCAGTGATGCCATCCAACCTAAAATGGTGTAACTTAAATGTAAAAATACAGGTGGGTTCATTTTAAATGGAAATAATTATACACATATACATATACATATATATATATATATATATATACACACCATGTAAATAAGTATAAAAGATTAATATAGAGATTTATACTAATAGAAAAATATGGAATTCAAGGCAAAAATTTAAACAAAGACAAGGCTTTAAATAATGGTAAAGGGTAAATTTATCAAGCAAAGAAAACAATCATAAGTGTATGTGGCCATAAAAGAAATGAAAAATATATAAGGAGGTTTTCAAGTCAGGGCAAGGTGGCATATTGTTTTCCCCTGTTCATTGCTCAGTAGAGCAATAAAGACTAGAAGGAATTAAATAGGCAGGTAAAAGAACTAGGAAAGGAAGAGTGAGAAAAGCAATCTTGCTAGGAACCCAAGACTAGAGAAACAACATAGCAGCAGCAGATTTTATGAATCCTAACAGAAGAGGGTGACCCAAGCCTGGCATTTCCCAAAAACCAACCTGCAATAGAAGACTATTAAGGTAGGCTAGATAATCTCATGGACAGAGGAGCCTGGCAAGTTAGTCAGTGGGGTTGCAAGAGTCAGACACTACTTAACAACTAAACCACAACCGCCACTTTCTTCAACCAAATCGAAACTGAATGCTGACAGAAACTTCAGATGAATATGGCAGCACATGTCACAACTAGGATGTGACCCATGAAGTCTCTTTGTCCTTGTAGATTTGAGACTCCTTTTTCACTGGGAAGCATTGGGATGACTGGAAAATAGCAGCAAGAGATATACTAATGCAATGCTCAGCCTACTAATTCCCTTTGTCTCTATGATCCTGGAACTTTTAAACCACCAAGAAACAAGGGGTATTGATGCAGAACCTGAAAAATGACAATATTTGAACCCATAGCAACTGGCTTGGCCTGGGAAGCCTTTTTATCTCTTAAGAGTCTGAGACTACCTACTCCCACTGAAAGAAACCAGGTGTCAATAGCAAAGATTCTATCAAAACAACTGGATTGGGAAGCTACATCAACCCCAAAAGTCTAAAACCCTATCTACTCAAAAACACCAGGAAGTTAGAAGGCACTCACAAGAGAATCACAATACAAGAAATACCCCATCCCTGCAAGCACTCTCCTTCTCTAAATTATAGGACTTGTCCTACCATAACAAGTTCAAACTTTTTTCGAGAAAAAAATCTCAGAAGTGCTCAATTTCCCCATCTTGTCTGAGGTTCTACTGTTTCACAAGGATACCAATTTACCTGGGGTCAATGGCAAAGTTAAGCTGCCTCGAGAAATCCAGGCTAAGTACCCTCTCTATCACCCAAAGGCCTGACACATTCATTTCCTACCTAGAGACATCATGCTGGGAAGTTAGCAATGGTCTCAAAATAAGATTCAAGAATTACTTAATACAATTGACAAAACATCCAGCTATAGTAGAGAATATCCTACCAGACCATAAACCAAAAAATTCTTAACTTGAAAGATAAGAGAAAATGATGTAATGCCAACAGTGAGTTAAATCAGATGTTGGAATTTTCTGACATATTTAGATTTTAAATCTGCCATCACAAAATGCTCAACCAAACATTACAGATAATCTTGAAACAATAGAAAAAAGTCTCAGGTAAAAAAAAAAAAAAAGAAATTATTAAAAAGAAAGAATAATATAGAAGTTATAGAACTGAAAAACATAATACCACAAACAAATAATACACTGAATGGACTCAGTAATACAGTGAAGATGACAGAGAATAGAATCAGGAAATGTGGGGATAAATCAATGTAATCCCCAGGGGTGGGGGGGGGGGGGAAGTGAACTGAAAATATATGAACAGAACCTGAGAAACCTATGGGAAAATAACCAAAGATCTCAATCTTGTATCATTAAAATCCCAGAGGAGAAGAAAAAGGGAGTATGGGATAAAAAACATTCAATGAAATAAAGATCGAAAACTTCTCCAAATAGATTCAGATCAGTCCCTTAGTGGTGTCAGACTCTTTGCAACCCCTTGAATTGCAGCACGCCAGCCTCCCTGTCCATCACCAACTCCTAGAGTTTACACAAATTCATGTCCACCGAGTTGGTGATGCCATTCAGCCATCTCATTCTCTGTTGTCCCCTTCTCCTCCTGCCCCCAATCCCTCCCAGAATCAGAGTCTTTTCCAATGAGTCAACTCTTCTCATGAGGTGGCCAAAGTATTAGAGTTTCAGCTTCAGCATCAGTCCTTCCAAAGAACACCCAGGACTGATCTCCTTTAGAATGGACTGGTTGGATCTCCTTCCAGTCCAAGGGACTCTCAAGAGTCTTCTCCAACACCACAGTTCAAAAGCATCAATACTTTAGTGTTCAGCTTTCTTCAAAGTCCAACTCTCATTTCCATACATGACCACAGGAAAAACCATAGCCTTGACTAGATGGACTTTTGTTGGCAAAGTAATGTCTCTGCTTTTGAATATGCTATCTAGGTTGGTCATAACTTTCCTTCCAAGGAGTAAGCGTCTTTTAATTTCATGGCTGCAATCACCATCTGCAGTGATTTTGGAGCCCCCCAAAATAAAGTCTGACACTGTTTCCACTATTTCCCCATCTATTTCCCATGAAGTGATGGGACCAGATGCCATGATCTTTGTTTTCTGAATGTTGAGCTTTAAGCCAACTTTTTCAGTCTTCACTTTCACTTTCATCAAGAGGCTTTTTAGTTCCTCTTCACTTTCTGCCATAAGGATGGTGTCATCTGCATATCTGAGGTTATTGATATTTCTCCCAGCAATCTTGATTCCAGCTTGTGCTTCTTCCAGCCCAGAGTTTCTCATGATGTACTCTGCATAGAAGTCAAATAAGCAGGGTGATAATATACAGCCTTGACGTACTCCTTTTCCTATTTGGAGCCAGTCTGTTGTTCCTTGTCCAGTTCTAACTGTTGCTTCCTGACCTGCATACAGGTTTCTCAAGAGGCAGGTTAGGAGGTCTGGTATTCCCATCTCTTGAAGAATTTTCCACATTTTCTTGTGCTCCACACAGTCAAAGGTTTTGGCATAATCAACAAAGCAGAAATAGATGTTTTTCTGGAACTCTCTTGCTTTTTCATGACCCAGTGGATGTTGGCAATTTGATCTCTGGTTCGTCTGCCTTTTCTAAAACCGGCTTAAACATGTGGAAGTTTAGGGTTCATGTATTGCTTGGAGAATTTTGAGCATTACGTTACTAGCGAGTGAGATGAGTGCAATTGTGTGGTAGTTTTAGCATTCGTGACCCAAGACAGACGGGTCATGGTGGAGAGGTCTTACAGTATGTGGTCCACTGGAGAAGGGAATGGCAAACCACTTCAGTATTCTTGCCTTGAGAACCACATGAACAGTATGAAAAGACAAAAATATAGGATACTGAAAGAGGAACTCCCCAGGTCGATAAGTGTCCAGTATGCTACTGGAGATCAGTGGAGGCATAACTCCAGAAAGAATGAAGGGTTTGAGCTGAAGCAAAAACAATATCCAGTTGTGGATGGGACTGGTGATAGAAGGAAGGTCCGATGCTGTAAGAGCAATATTGCATAGGAACCTGGAATGTTAGGTCCATCAATCAAGGCAAATTGGAAGTGGTCAAACAGGACATGGCAAGAGTGAGTCGACATTCTAGGAATCAGTGAACTAAAATGGACTAGAATGGGTGAATTTAACTCATATGTCCATTACATCTACTACTGTGGGCAGGTATCCCTAGAAGAAATGGAGTAGCCATCATGGTCAACAGAAGAGTCCAAAATGCAGTATTTGGATGCAGTCTCAAAAATGACAGGATGATCTCTGTTCGTATCCAAGGCAAACCATTGAATATCACATTAATCCAAGTCTATTCCCTAACCAGTAATGCTGAAGAAGCTGAAGTTGAATGGTTCTGTGAAGACCTACAAGCCCTTTAAGAACACCCAAAAAAGATGTCCTTTTCATTATAGGGGACTGGAATGCAAAAGTAGGAATTCAAGAAAAACCTGGAGTAACAGGCAAATTTGGCTTGGAGTATGGAATGAAGCAGGGCAAAGGCTAATAGAGTTTTGCCAAGAAAATGCACAGGTCATAGCAAGCACCGTCTTCTACAACACAAGAGAAGACTCTACACATGGACATAACCAGATGGTCAACACTGAAATCAGATTGATTATATTCTTTGCAGCCAAAGATGGAGAAGCTCTCTACAGTCAGCAAAAACAAGACGGGGAGCTGACTGTGGCTCAGATCACGAACTCCTTATTACCAAATTCAGACTTAAATTGAAGAAAGTAGGGAAAATCACTAGGCTATTCAGGTATGACCTAAATCAAATCCCTTCTGACTATACAGTGGAAGTGAGAAATAGATTTAAGGGACTAGATCTGATAGATACAGTGCTTGATGAACTATGGATGGAGGTTTGTGACACTGTACAGGAAACAGGGATCAAGACCATCCCCATGGAAAAGAAATGCAAAAAAGCAAAATGGCTGTCTGAGGAGGCCTTACAAATAGCTGTGAAAAGAAGAGAAGTGAAAAGCCAAGCAGAAAAGGAAAGATATAAGCATCTGAATGCAGAGTTCCAAAGAATATCAAGAAGAGATAAGAAAGTCTTCTTCAGCAATCAATGAAAAGAAATAGAGGAAAACAACAGAATGGGAAAGACTAGAGATCTCTTCAAGAAAATTAGAGATACCAAGGGAACATTTCATGTAAAGATGGGCTCGATAAAGTACAGAAATCGTATGGACCTAACAGAAGCAGAAGATATTAAGAAGATGTGGCAAGAAAACACAGAAGAACTGTACAAAAACATCTTCATGACCATGATAATCACGATGGTGTGATTACTCATCTAGAGCCAACCATCCTGGAATGTGAAGTCGAGTGGGCCTTAGACAGCATCACTACGAACAAAGGTAGTGGAGGTGATGGAATTCCAGTGGAGCTATTTCAAATCCTGTAAGATGATGCTGTCAAAGTGCTGCACTCAATATGCCAACAAATTTGGAAGATTCAGTAGTGGCCACAGGACTGGAAAATGTCAGTTTTCATTCCAATCCCAAAGAAAGGCAATACCAAAGAATGCTCCAAATAGGTAAAAGATACAAAATACAGTTTCAAGAAACTAAATGCACTTCAAACAGGATAAATCTAAAACAATATGCATTCAGATACATCATAGTTAAATTTCTGAAAAATAAAGACAATAATAAGTAGTGTAAGCAGTCAGCTAAATACAGTCCACTGTCATAGGGGAACACCAATTTGAATGATAACATTTTCTCCTATGAAACAGTGGTCAGAAAAAAAGTGGCATATTTTTAAAACGTTTAAAGAATTATCAACTGTAAATTCTGTATCTGCCAAAATTATCCTTCAAACATGAAAGGGAAATATGTTACTACTGAAAGAAAATGTAAAAAAAAAAAAAAAAAAAAAATTGTGGTGATGAAGCCTACCCTTAAAGAATGGAAAAGCAGTTTTTCAAACAGATAGGAAATGATAAAGGCAGGAATACCGCAGAATCAGGAAAGAAGGCATAAGAATCAAAAGCAGAGACACTGTGATATATGCAGTGACTACTTTTCCTTGTTAGTTTCATAAATTATATTTGATTATTGAAGAATTTAACACTAACTTATGTTCAAGAAAATATATCTGAATCTGTGAAAGTTAAAGGAATTTAAATGAAAATGAGGTTTCCATACTT
Organism: Budorcas taxicolor; assembly: GCF_023091745.1. Taxonomy (NCBI): domain Eukaryota; kingdom Metazoa; phylum Chordata; class Mammalia; order Artiodactyla; family Bovidae; genus Budorcas; species Budorcas taxicolor. The sequence goes on along the minus strand of NC_068917.1, from coordinate 17,304,825 downwards.
GAAGTGAGTCATTGTTAACACCAGTAGACTGTGGTGAGTCACAGTAATACCTAGACTAACCAATATAAAAGGCGGATAAAGTGATATACTCACAGTACCAAAAAAAAAAAGAAGGAAAGAAAGAAATCATGTAGAAATTCTAAAAGATGCTCCAGTAACCAACAGAAAAGAAAAAAGAGTCAAGAGAGAGAAAGGGAAAAGAAAACAAATCATGAAACCTTTGATATTAAAATGTCAAAACTTTGGTTTTGACAAGTCAATAATATCGTATATATAGAATATGCATGAGTGATAAGTCACTTCAGCCATGTCTGACTTTGGTAAAAGGCACAGATTGGTATAGTGAATAAAAAGCATGATCCACCATATGCTGCTTATATAACTCACTGCAAATTTATTAAAATGTTAGAAAACTGATTTTAACAACATATAGAAAGGATTACACATCATGAACAATTAGCATTTGTTTCAGGTATGCAAGGCTATTTCAGCATTTTTATATTAATCAATAGAAGTCACCCTAATGACAGCTAAAGAAGAAAAAAAATAACAGTATCAATTAATGCAGAAAATATATGTGTCATTCCATAGTTATACATGATTTAAAAGCTTAGCAAATTATTAATAGAATTAGAAGGAAATTATTTCAACATAATAAAAGTATCTCTAAAAGCAGACAGCTAACATCATATTGAATGTGAAAAACTGAAACCTTTCTCTGTAAGATCAAGAACAAGTCAAAGATGTCTTATGTCTTTGGTCTCTGTACTGAAAACTCTAGCCACTGCAGTAAGGAGGTATAAAGACATAAAAGGCAAAAGTTAGAAAGGATGAAAGAAAACTGTCCCTATTTTCAGATGACATGATTGCATTTCTAGAAAATTTCAAGGATATACCTAAAAGTAATATACTAGTATATGTTAGTATATTTTAATAATAAAAATTAAAATCAGTCCAACAAGGTTGAAGAATAAAGATCATCAAACAAAAATCAGTCACATTTCCAACTACTAAAAATGAGCATATGGATACTAAATTAAAAACACAGTGTTTTGTACAGTGACTCTAAAGAAATACAATTAGATGTAAAATCAAAGATCTAAATAAATGCCTAGACATATCATGTTCATGGATTGAAATAATCAACATATATAGATGTCAATTTTTTCCAAACTAATTTATAAGTTTAATACAATAAAATTTCTATTCAAATACCATGAGTTACTTTCCTTATTGGTTTTGTAGTTTTGCTGGTTTTCTGGACATAGGCATTATTTAAAAACTTATATGGGACAGTAGAGTCTTAGCATGGATGGAGGAGCCTGATAGGCTGCAGTCCATGGGGTCACGAAGTTGGGTACGACTTCACTTTCACTTTCACTTTTCATTTTCATGGATTGGAGAAGGAAATGGCAACCCACTCCAGTGTTCTTGCCTAGAGAATCCCAGGGACAGGGGAGCCTAGTGGGCTGCCGTCTATGGGGTCACACAGAGTTGGACACAACTGAAGTGACTTAGCAGCAGCAGCAGAGTCTTCAGTTCAGTTCAGTCGCTCAGTCGTGTCTGACTCTTTGCGACCCTATGAATCTCAGCATGCCAGGCCTCCCTGTCCATCACCATCTCCCGGAGTTCACTCAGACTCAGTCCATCGAGTCAGAGATGCCATCCAGCCATCTCCTTCTCGATTGTCCCCTTCTCCTCCTTCCCCCAGTCCCTCCCAGCATCAGAGTCTTTTCCAGTGAGTCAACTCTTCGCACGAGGTGGCCAAAGTACTGGAGTTTCAGGTTCAGCAGCAGTCCTTCGAAAGAATCCCAGGGCTGATCTTCAGAATGGACTGGACTGGTTGGAATCCTTGCAGTCCAAGGGACTCTCGAGAGTCTTCTCCAACACCACGGTTCAAACGCATCAATTCTTCGGCGCTCAGCCTTCTTCACAGTCCAACTCTCACATCCATACATGACCACAGGAAAAACCATAGCCTTAACTAGATGGACCTTAGTTGGCAAAGTAATGTCTCTGCTTTTGAATATGCTATCTAGGTTGGTCATAACTTTCCTTCCAAGGAGTAAGTGTCTTTTAATTTCATGGCTGCAGTCACCATCTGCAGTGATTTTGGAGCCCAAAAAAATAAAGTCTGATACTGTTTCCACTGTTTTCCATCTATTTCCCATGAAGTGATGGGACCAGATGCCATGATCTTCATTTTCTGAACGCTGAGCTTTAAGCCAAATTTTCAATCTCCTCTTTCACTTTCGTCAAGAGGCTTTTTAGTTCCTCTTCACTTTCTGCCATAAGGGTGGTGTCATCTGCATATCTGACGTTACTGATATTTCTCCTGGCAATCTTGATTCCAGCTTGTGTTTCTTCCAGGCCAGCGTTTCTCATGATGTACTCTGCATATAAGTCAAATAAGCAGGGTGACGATATACTGCCTTGACGTACTCCTTTTCCTATTTGGAACCAGTCTGTTGTTCCATGTCCAGTTCTAACTGTTGCTTCCTGACCTGCATACAGATTTCTCAAGAGGCAGGTCAGATGGTCTGGTATTCCCATCTCTCTCAGAATTTTTCACAGTTTCTTGTGATCCATACAGTCAAAGGCTTTGACATAGTCAATAAAGAAGAAATAGATGTTTTTCTGGAACTCTCTTGCTTTTTCCATGATCCAGAGGATGTTGGCAATTTGATCTCTGGTTCCTCTGCCTTTTCTAAAACCAGCTTGAACATCAGGAAGTTCACGGTTCACGTATTGCTGAAGCCTGGCTTGGAGAATTTTGAGCATTACTTTACTAGCGAGTGAAATGAGTGCAATTGTGTGGTAGTTTGAGCATTCTTTGGCATTGCCCTTCTTTGGGATTGCAATGAAAACTGACCTTTTCCAGTCCTGTGGCCACTGCTGAGTTTTCCAAACTTGCTGGTATATTGAGTACAGCATTTTCACAGCATCATCTTTCAGGATTTGAAATAGCTTAACTGGAATTCCACCACCTCCAATACCTTTGTTTGTAGTGATGCTTTCTAAGGGCCACTTGACTTCACATTCCAGGATGGCTGGCTCTAAATGAGTGATCACACCATTGTGATTATCTGGGTAGTGAAGATCTTTTTTGTACAGTTCTTCTGTGTATTCTTGCCACCTCTTCTTAGTATCTTCTGCTTCTGTTAGGTCCATACCATTTCTGTCCTTTATTGAGCTCATCTTTGCCTGAAATATTCCCTTGGTATTTCTAGTTTTCTTGAAGAGATCTCTAGTCTTTCCCATTCTGTTGTTTTCCTCTATTTCTTTGCATTGATCGCTGAAGAAAGCTTTCTTATCTCTTCTTGCTATTCTTTGGAACTCTGCATTCAGATGCTTATATCTTTCCATTTCTCCTTTGCTTTTCACTTCTCTTCTTTTCACAGTTATTTGTAAACCCTCTTCAGACAGCCATTTTGCTTTTTGCATTTCTTTTCCATGGGGATGGTCTTGATCCCTGGCTCCTGTACAATGTCATGAACCTCCATCCATAGTTCATCAGGCACTGTATCTATCAGATCTAGTCCCTTAAATCTATTTCTCACTTTCACTGTATAATCATAAGGGATTTGATTTAGGTAATACCTGAATGGTCTAGTGGTTTTCCCTACTTTCTTCAATTTAAGTCTGAATTTGGCAATAAGGAGTTCGTGATCTGAACCTCAGTCAGCTCCTGGTCTTGTTTTTGCTGACTGTATAGATCTTTGGCTGCAAAAAATACAATCAATGATTTCGGTGTTGACCATCTGGTGATGTCCATGTCCAAGTCGTGTCTTGTGTTGTTGGAAGACGGTGTTTGCTATGACCAGTACATTTTCTTGGCAAAACTCTATTAGTCTTTGCCCTGCTTCATTCTGCATTCCACGGTGACATTGGCCTGTTACTCCAGGTGTTTCTTGACTTCCTACTTTTGCATTCAGTCCGAGGTCAGGGGCAGAAACCGGGAGGACCCCTTGCTGAAGGGCGGCGGCCAAGAGGAGTTACCCCACATCCAAGGTCAGAGGCAGCTGGGAGAAGCCACCCCACATTCTAGGCGAGGGGCGGCAGCTGGGAGGAGCCACCCCACGCCTGGGGAACAGTGGCTGTGCAGGTGCAGGAGGGCCTAGAGGAGCTATCTCACGTTGAAGGTCAGGAAGGGCAGCCGTGAGGAGATACCCCTCATCCAAGGTAAGGAGCAGCGGTTGTGCTTTGCTGGAGCAGCCTTGAAGAGATACCCCATGCCCAAGGTAAGAGAAACCCAAGTAAGATGGTAGGTGTTGCAAGAGGGCATCAGAAGGCAGACACACTGAAACCATACTCACAGAAAACTAGTCAATCTAATCATACTAGGACCACAGCCTTGTCTAACTCAATGAAACTAAGCTATGCCTGTGGGGCAACCCAAGATGGGTGGGTCATGGTGGAGAGGTCTGACAGAATGTGGTCCACTGGAGAAGGGAATGGCAAACCACTTCAGTATTCTTGCCTTGAGAACCCCATGAACAGTATGAAAAGGCAAAATGATAGGATACCAAAAGAGGAACTCCCCAGGTCATTAGGTGCCCAATATGCTACTGGAGATCAGTGGAGATAACTCCAGAAAGAATGAAAGCATGGAGCCACAGCAAAAACAATACCCAGCTGTGGATGTGACTGGTGATAGAAGCAAGGTCCAATGCTGTAAAGAGCAATGTTGCATAGGAACCTGGAATGTCAGGTCCGTGAATCAAGGCAAATTGGAAGTGGTCAAACAAGAGATGGCAAGAATGAACGTTGACACAGTCAGCGAACTAAAATGGATGAGATGGCTGTATGGCATCACTGACTCGATGGATGTGAGTCTGAGTGAATTCCAGGAGTTGGTGATGGACAGGGAGGCCTGGCGTGCTGCAATTCATGGGGTCGCAAAGAGTCGGACACGACTGAGCGACTGAACTGAACTGAATTATCAGATATTAAGTTTTTCAGTGTAGCTGCAGCAGTCAAGACTGTAACACAGCAGATTAAACAGAGAACAGAGAAAGAGATTGAACACAGAAAACACAAATATTTCCAACTAATTTTTTACAATGGTGCAAAACTATTTAAAGGAGGAAGGATAGATTTTTGTGCATCCAGGGAGCAACTGAACATCTATAGATAAAAATATGAGATGCAAATATAACACCTTATAGACTTAAATGTAAAATGTGAATCAAAAAAATTTAGGAAAAGCATAGGGAACTATTTAGGTTAATGGTTGGTCAAATAGTTCTTAGACTTCACACCAAAATCATGCTCTGTGAAAGAAATATTAATTGAACCTCATCAAACTGAAAAACTTCTGCTATGTAAAAGACTCCACACATAAGATCAAAAGCAAGATACAGGCCAGGGGAAAATATTTACAAATCACCTATCCTATAGAAGACTAGTACCTGGAATATATAAAGAAAAACAAACCTCAAACTTAAAAGAAAATCCAGTTACAAAATGGGCAAAAGACATAATAAGCTATTCCACATATCTATCCTTAAGAATTAACACTGAAAACTAGAGACTGTATTGCATCCGGTAGACTGAACAACAACTCTGATCAAGTAAACACTTACTGACATAGATGAACTTTCACTTCGTTTTGCCCTGTGTTTTAAATCTCAGTGTTCTTTTATTCTTATAAGTGAAAAGGAAAATTCAGAGTCTCACCTCTTGTTTATATTTTAAACATGGAAATGTACTTTAGTTGGTGCTGTATAGATCACATTAATTAGGGAGATGGTAAATTTTATCCTTTAGAAGATACAATAGCTTCTAATGTCTTTCCTGACACTCCTCTATTCAAACTGGAATCTTGATTACACCCTCTTATTTGCTTTTTACATATATAACTGTGCTGCAAAAAGTAATGTAGTAAGGAAAGATTAACTCCCTTTTCATTATTCAGAGTCATGTGTAGTATGATTCCTGTGTTGGAAAAAGGCCCAGGAACACATATCTTTTCCATTACAGTACACTTTATTACAAGTATTTTTAGTACTCAGAACATTTTTATTTATGGCTTTAGAAATAAAATGTGAAGTTTCATTTTCCTGATTACAGACGTAACATATAAATGTTTAGAAAATGTAAAAATGAGTAAAGAATAAAATTTAAATAGCTTTTCCCCCACCTCTGAGGGGTCCTTACTATTGTTTTCATAGTGACTTAATTACTGATAAAGGCAAAGGATTAACAAGGACAAATGACTATACTGTATAAATGAGATAATAAGATGAGAGCATGGTGGGTGGCGTTTTTTGCATTACATTGCAGTTAGTGTTGTCAAAATGCACTTTGAAAAACCTCCCCATTTAGAGGTGACTCAGTTATTACTTTGCATTCTCATTAATTAACAAACTTGCTTGGAGTAAAAAGTTGATATGCAATTTGTCATTCGTCCTGATGCATCCAATTATCACTTTTACCATAAAGTCAATAATAATTATGTCATTTTCTTATGATTATGATGGTGATTTATTCAATTATTTTTAAATGTTAACTTAATTTTCAAAAATATTTATTTTATGGTTATAAATGTGTTCTATGCTTCTCTATTTTTATAATGATATCAATTACCAACTGCAGCACACAACTCCTATTTTTGAAGCTGAGAAGAGATTAGGTTCATAACAATTATTTCTTTGTTGTATTAGGTTTGTTTAGGTATTCTTTTGTTTTTCTGTATTTTTTTTGTTATTTTTTCAAATTCATCCCATTTTTCACTTTGCTCTGGATTTTAAAACCATAGCTAGGTAACTTTTATAATACCCAAGAAATGTTTCAAAATTAGTTAAAACTGAAGTTATAAGCCACAGAATCCTAGAAAGTTAAGCAATTTAGAAATGTGAGAATGAATATTCCAAGAATAGTGATTCTAAAATTTCTTAATTATGCAAAAGTTAAAAAATATAAACAGACTAATATTTTATTGGTACACTTGATATAGCAACTATATTGCCCCAAAATAAGTGCTTAGGTTTTTTGATACTATTTATGAAGCAATATTACGTGCTTACCATGTCCAAGGGTTCACATTTTTCTAAATGTGAAGGGTAATGAGATTTGATATTTAGAGGTCAACCATTTCAATTATTGTCAGTGATGAAATACTGATACACATTACACTCTTTGGGAAAATCTTAACTAACTTTCATAGGTTTATCACTATCAATATCAAAATCATATTGGTAATTTTAACAAGCTTTCACTATTGATAGTCTATACATATTGCATATTTTTATTTTGGAAACATACTTTTCTAAATTCTGATAAGATTTATATATATTTGCATTTAATTATTTTTATTATCTTAGTGAACATTATTTAACAATATCATACTAATATAGAAGCAATATGCTACTACTTGAGTTTAAAATGATCTCTTTCTGAAGTGAATCCTTCCAACATGTAGATTGGAGTAAAAAGGTAAATAGTATTTATTTGATATGTTTGGAAAAATCACACACATATATATATATATATATATATATATATATATGCAAGCCAGTTTAATTTTATTGATGAATTTAACTGGGTCATCTTTTATATTTTATTTACCAATGGACCATTAAAAATAGTCAAACAGCCTGGGATTTAGGGAAGTTAAGTAGATATTTGGGTAACAAATATAGTAGATCACCAGATCCAAAATAGATAACTGAATCATTATTATTTGCAAAGCCACTGTACAATTAATTGTTTCTAATATAGTCAATTTTTAAAACTTTGACATACTTTTGCCTCAAAATGGACCTCGCAGCATGATTAATTTGATATGGCCTAACTTTCCACCTAGCATACTATGGGCATGAATTTATCTACTAACATATATTTCACTTGTTCTCTTTCTCCTTTCTCTCTTAATGTAATGTGTGCATGCTCAGTTGTGTCTGACTCTTTGTTGAGACCCCATGGACTGTAACCCATCAGGCTCCTGTTTATGGAGTTTTCCAGGCAAGAATACTGGAGTGGGTTGCCTTTTTGTCCTCCAGGGGATCTTCCCAAATCAGGGATCAAACCTGCATTTCCTATGTCTCCTGCCCTGGCAGGTGAATTCTTTACCACTGTGCCACCTGGGAAGCCCAATGCCATGTAACCTGAACTCAATGTTTAATTCTGAGCAGATTGACTGATTAAACTAAAAGGCACTTTAATATGACATGAATTCTGTCTTCCTCCTCCCCAAACCCCCACCAACACAGAGGAAAGAAGGAAAGCAAGCAGAGAGGCAGGAAAAAAAGAGCAGCTGATGTGCTAATGAAAAGTTGAGATATAACAACCTAGATGTCCATCAGCAGATGAATGGATAAGAAAGCTGCGGCGCATATACACAATGGAGTATTACTCAGCTATTAAAAAGAATACATTTGAATCTGTTCTAATGAGATGGATGAAACTGGAGCCGATTATACAGAGTGAAGTAAGCCAGAAAGAAAAACACCAATACAGTATACTAACACACATATATGGAATTTAGAAAGAGGGTAATGATGACCCTGTATGCGAGACAGCAAAGGAGACACAGATGTGAAGAGCGGACATTTGGACTCTGAGGGAGAGGGAGAGGGTGTGATGATTTGGGAGAATGGCATTGAAACACGTATACTACCATGTAAGAAATGAATCGCCAGTCTATGTTCGATGCAGGATGCTTGGGGCTGGTGCACAGGGATGATCCGGAGGGATGATGTGGGGTGGGAGGTGGGAAGAGGGTCCATGTTTGGGGGCGTCCATGTTTGGGAGCTCATGTACACCCGTGGCAGATTCATGTCAATGTATGCCAAAACCCATACAGTATTGTAAAGCAAAATAAAGTAAAAATAAAAATTTAAATTAAAAAAAAAAGTGGAAATTAAAAAAATAATAAAATAAATAAAATAAAAAAAGAACTTTGCAATCAGTATGAATTACTTATTCCAAAGTTTTCTTGGTAGCTGATTTCACAGGACTGTTGGAGTATAATCTAGGAATACTGTTGGGGGGTGGGAAGACATCACTCTCAAACGTTTACCTGTTGTATTTCACAAAATAACATAAAACTGTTCTTCACTACTGTTCTGATACTCTGCACATTTTCTAGTAAACACTTAGGTGCAATGTTATCATCACAATTAAGATGCAAATATAAATATGTCTTTGTAAGCTCTGAGCATAGTGAACACTCAGTTCTATTTGTACCTCTTTTTAATTGCCACAAATAGATGAGTTATTATTTATTAACAATGATAAAATGAACCATCTTTTTAATCTTATTACTTTTTCTAACTATTCCAACAGATGATTTGTGACATCTAAGATAGTGACTTCATAATCTTATTGACATTAACCAGAAGAATCCATGATCAAAGCATAATTACATTAGCAAAATTATAAGATTATAGTAGTAAGAGTATCATATTATTTAGAGCACTATCCTTTCCACTTAGATTGAAGAATGAGCTGACAAATTTCAATACCTTGCTAAGTCTCCCCAACCTGTATTTTTGCCTTGATCAACAAGGGCAACCACATGTTTTAAGAGCCAGAAAAATTTGCCACAGCCTCAAAAGTTTGCATGGAGAAAAAGTTTGCTTTGGGGATACAATTTTATTTCTCAAGTTGATAATACTAATTTATCTTATCATATTAAGGAAGAAATATAGGAAACACCATAAAATTCTTAATATTATACAACATCCAAACAAAAGAGTTTTTTAATGTTTAGGTAATCAGAAGTCATACATTAGCCCTCTTCACTTTTCTATGACAAAAGTCTCTGTAAATGAAACATCACTTTTTATCTGAAATAGTATGGTTTTTAGAGTTAGAAAAGTCTGGGCTCCCATTTCTACTATTTACTAGTTTGATGGTATTGGACATCTACTTAATCTCTTCAAGCCTCAGCTTTCTCATCTGTAACATTTAATTTTATTGGATGTTGTGAATATAAGATAACACAATATATGTTACAGGACAAAGAACAGTTGAGTCTGACTAGCTGCTAATTAATGCATTTTTTTTTTTTTAATTTAGGTGTGGGCATGTAATTAGGATTTTGAAGCTATGGGACATGGGCATAGGAAATGTACACTCTCCCACTTTCAGTTCATTACACTAAATTTTTCACATAACTCCCCACTTCTTTCCCCCTTCTCCTGGTATAAGAAAACTTTGTTGAAAATGGCAAATTCCTTGTCAGTTCAGGTACCTGAATGACTGACTTGTGTGCGTGTATGCCTGCTCAGTCCTGTATGACTCTCTGCGACTCCTTGGACAGGAGCCCACCAGGCTCCTCTGTCCATGGGGTTTTCCAAGCAAGATTACTGGAGTGGGTTGTCATTTCCTACTCCAGGGGATCTTCCTGGCCCAGAGATGGAACCTTCATCTTCCACACTGGCAGGCAGACACTTTACCACTTTGCCACCTGGGAAGCCAGAATGACTGCCGTACGCAGAGTCAAAAACTGAGAATTTACTGGGAGAGAAATAAACTTTGATTTCTTTTTAAACTACTGTTTTCAAAATTACCTGTTATTTTACCAGCATTAGCTTAACTTACAAGGATATGAACGTTACTGGTTGCTCTCCAGTAAGAAAGAAGAGAAAAATATATATATTTTAGATATACAGATAGTCTATACAAACATATAAACAAGTCACTCACTATAAATACAAAGTTATTCACCGTGTTGGCTCTTTTTGCACAAATATCACCAAAATGTGATCCAATAGAAAAGACTACCCACTGATTTAAACTGTACATGCCAAAGCTCAGATCCCATGGGCATTACATTTATATGACATTTTCCCCTGATTATAGGATCAAAGTCTTCCTGTTAATGCTTTAACTTCAAAAGAACTTTTTGGTACCAAAGACCAAAGACTATTTGTAAAGAGCAAAGAATATTTGGCTGCTGAACAGGTATGTCAAAAAGAGAGATGTCTGAAACTTAGAATTTTCGTTTACCTGATACTTTACATTTTTAAATAGCCTATAACTTCAGACATTTATTCATTTAACTGCCCAAATTAAATGCAATTATGATAAATATTGTTAAGGAAATCATAGGTACCAAACTGAGTATCAGATTGTAACAAGGAAATATGTATGTATATACAGATACACACACATATAAATACATAGAACATAAAACTTACTATCTGAACCATTTTTAAATGTAGAGCTCAGTGGTGTTAAAGAGATTCACATTGCTGTGTGACCATCATCACCATCCTTCTCCAGAAAGATTTTTATTTTGCAAAACAGAAACTCTGAAGGAATAAATAAATCCCCATGACTCTATCCCCTCAACCCCAGAAAACACCATTCTTTTTCTCTCTTCATTAGTATTATTTTTTTAATCTCTTTTCCCCTATATCTCAGCCTCTGGTAATCACTGCTCTGATTTCTGCCACTATAAGTTAAGTTTTATTGTACTTAATTTTTAAAATATTCCACATTTTAGTATGATCGTACAATCTTTGTTTCTCTATGTCTGGTTTGTTTCACTTAGCATAACGTGCTCCGAATTCATCCATGTTGTTGGAAATGTTAGGATTTACTTCTTTTTAAAGCTTGAATAATAGCTCATATACATACATACATACATACATATAAACCCTATATTTTCTTTAGCCATTCACCAATGGCCACAAGCTTGTTTTCATATTTTGGCTACTGAGAATAAGGCTGTAATGAACATGGAGGTACAGTTATCTTTTCAAGTTAGTGTTTATTTCCTTTGGATAAATATCTGGAAGTGAAATTGTTGGATCAATTCTGTTTTTAATTTCTTAAGGAACTTCTGTACTGTTTTCCACAGTGGTTGTACCAATTTACATTCCTATCAACAGTATGCAAGGATCCTCTTTTCTCCATAGCCTTATGAACACTTATTACCTCTTGCTTTTTGAGAACAGCCATGTCAACAGGTATGAGGTGATAACTCATTTTATTTCTTATTTGCATTTCCCTGATGATTAGTGATGTTGAACATGTTTTCATATACCTTTAGGCAATTTTATCTCCTCTTCAAAAAAATGACTTTAAAAACAGCCTATTTGTTTTATGTGGTCCTTGTGAGTGAAAGTGAAAGTAAAAGTGTTGGTTGCTCAATTGCGTCCAACTCTTTGTGACCCTATGGACTGTAGCTCACCAGGTGTCTCTGTCCATAGGATTCTCCAGGCAAGAATACAAGAATGGGTTGCCATGTCCTTCTCCAGGGGATCTTCCCAATCCAGGGACTGAACATGGGTCTCCTGAATTGCAGACAGACTCTTGTGGTGACTGGGGACTCACAAATGCCAAGCTCCGTTGGGCTCGATGCTAGGGGATTTAGAAGCCAGTTCCTCAGGTGGCACTCATAAAAGTCAGGGGCTAATGTGCCAGGGAGATGCAGCTGCTGCTGCTGCTTCTAAGTCATTTCAGTTCGGTCAGTTCAGTCGCTCAGTTGTATCCGACTCTCTGCAACCCCATGAACCGCAACATGCCAGGCCTCCCTGTCCATCACCAACTCCTGGAGTTCACTCAGACTCAAGTCCATCAAGTCAGTGATGACATCCAGCCATCTCATCCTCTGTCGTTCCCTTCTCCTCCTGCCCCCAATCCCTCCCAGCATCAGAGTCTTTTCCAGTGGGTCAACTCTTCGCATGAGGTGGCCAAAGTACTGGAGTTTCAGCTTTAGCATCATTCCTTCCAAAGATATCCCAGGGCTGATCTCCTGCAGAATGGATTGGTTGGATTTCCTTGCAGTCCAAAGGACTCTCAAGAGTCTTCTCCAACACCACAGTTCAAAAGCATCAATTCTTCGGTGCTCAGCTTTCTTCACAGCCCAACTCTCACATCCATACATGACCGCTGGTAAAACCATAGCCTTGACTAGAAGGACCTTTGTTGGCAAAGTAATGTCTCTGCTTTTGAATATGCTATCTAGGTTGGTCATAACTTTTCTTCCAAGGAGTAAGTGTCTTTTAATTTCATGGCTGCAGTCACCATCTGCAGTGATTTGGGAGCCCCCCAAAATAAAGTCTGACACTGTTTCCACTGTTTCCCCATCTATTTCCCATGAAGTGATGGGACTAGATACCATGATCTTCGTTTTCTGAATGTTGAGCTTTAAGCCAACTTTTTCACTCTCCACTTTCACTTTCATCAAGAGGCTTTTTAGTTCCTCTTCACTTTCTGCCATAAGGGTGGTGTCATCTGCATATCTGAGGTTATTGATATTTCTCCCAGCAATTTTGATTCCAGCTTGTGCTTCTTCCAGCCCAACATTTCTCATGATGTACTCTGCATATAAGTCACTTCAGTCATGTTCAACTCTGTGAGAACCCATAGACGGCAGCCCACCAGGCTCTGCCTTCCCTGGGATTCTCCAGACAAGAGTACTGGAGTGGGTTGCCATTGTCTTCTCTAATGCATGAAAGTTAAAATATGAAAATGAAGTCGCTGAGCCATGTCCGACTCTTCACGACCCCATGGACTGCAGACTATCAGGCTCCTCTGTTCCTGAGGTTTTCCAGGCAAGAGTACTGGAATGGGTTGCCATTGCCTTCTCCAGGGAGATGCTGAGGGTTAGAAATTCTCTCCTGATAGTCTGGCACTTTCCCGGCGGGTGGGGTTTATGGCCAGAGTAAGTCTCATCTTTTCTTATCTGTTTCAATACGGGTATTTTCTCAGTTGCCCAATGTATAGGAGTCACACAAGTAGTTTCTGAACTTTTTCTCAGACAGTACTGATCTATAAATATATTTGGTGATTCCATGGAGGAGAAAGCATTAGTAGTAGTCTCCTATTCCACCATTTTGCTGATGTTTCTATATAGAGATTTTTATTAAAGTGTTTTTCTCTCAGTTTGGAAGGAAAATGATAAAACAGTACCAACAGGAAGCCATCTATCAGTGACCCAGGCTAATTGGTGATACTCTGGTAATTCAAGGTTATTGGTCTAGAATCTCATAGAAGACAGATTCAGTTAGTTGGATCCTGTCAGGATTCTTACATTCCAGTTCTACATAAGTTACTTAAAATAGTAACCCTCCACCTTTTCTTTCCACTTGATTTATAAGGAAAGTTTTTTTTAAATGTTTTTTATTGAAGGATAATTGCTTTATAGAATTTTGTTGCTTTCTGTCAAATCTCAACATGAATCAGCCATAGGTATACATATATCTCCTCCCTTTTGAACCTCCCTCCCATCTCCCACCCCATCCCACCCCTCTAGGTTGATACAGAGCCCCTGTTGGAGTTCGCTGAGCCTTACAGCACATTCCCATTGTCTATCTCTTTTATATATGGTAATATAAGCTTCCATGTTACTCTTTCCATACATCTCACCCTTTCCTTCCCTCTGCCCATGTCCATAAGTCCACTCTCTATGTCTGTTTCTCAATTGCTGCCCTGTAAATAAATTTTTCAGTACCATTTTTCTAGATTCTGTATATATCCATTAGAATATGACATTTATCTTTCTCTTTCTGACTCACTTTACCCTGCATAATAGGATTTAGGTTTATCCACCTCATCAGAACTGACTCAAATGTGTTCCTTTTTATGGCTGAACAATATTCCATTGTGTATATGTACCAAAACTTCTTTATCCATTCATTTTTTGATGGTCATCTCACACCAGTCAGAATGGCCATCATCAATAAGTCTACAAACAATAAATGCTGGAGAGGGGTGTGGAGAAAAGGGAATGCTCTTCTTGCACTGTTGGTGGGAATGTAAAATGATACAGCCACTGTGGAAGACAGTATGGAGATTCCTTAAAAATTAGGAATAAAATCACCATATAACCCAGCAATCCCACTCCTAGGTATATACCCTGAGGAAACCAAAATTGAAAAAAGACACATGTATCCCATTGTTCATTGCAGCACTATTTACAATAGCTAGAACATGGAAGCAACCTAGATTTATAAGGAAAGTTTTTATACATCCTAATTTCCAGGCAAAAACTCAAAACTATATAACTGAATATTTAAGGAGGTTAACAAGATGTTGGTAATGTTTTATGACTTTCATATAATTCTAACTTGATCAAAGTTGACAAACACTTCTTTAAAATGACAGGAAAATATTTTTTATGGGATTGCTGTACATTATACCTAGAAAATAAAAATAAATAGATGAAGGACATCCTATTCTAGAAAGGAGGCATAGAGAATTTTTTTCCCATCCAAGTATAGCTAAGAAACATGAAAATAATATATAAACAAATAAAAGATGTCTCTAAAATATGGAGTAAAGAAAAATTGACTAGGGTCCCCAGGTTCCCCAGGTTTAAAATTCCCCAGGAATAAAATGAGTATTTTGGGTTCTGTTTTTACTGTATATAGTCTAGACTTGGACCTGAGGAATCTGACAACTTGGAAATGCCAACAAATAAATGGAAAAATGAGAAATAAACTAACCCACAAGTATATCTGGAGACTTCATACTTCTCACTCAGCAAAAAATACAGCAACTAGACAGAGAATCAGTAAAAATATGAACATTACCAACATTACCAACATTACCAACATTACCTACTTATCAACCAAGGGAACTGAATCAATATTTTTATAACATCCCATTCAGTGACTGCAAAATACACATTCTTTTCTAGTGTTTACAGAGCATATACCAAGACAGACCATATCTTAGACAAGAAAACAAATCTAAACAAATTAACAATAATGAAGTCACATGCCATGTTTTCTCCAGGATGTAATCAAACTAGAAATTGGTTACAAAAGATAAAAGGAAAAAACTTCTAACACTTCCAAACTATACATCACACTTCTAAGCAATCCATGCATCAAAGAGGAATTGTCAAGAAAAAATTTTTAAATAGACTGAAATAAATGACAGTTAAAATGCAATACACCAAAATTTGTGTGACACAGCTAAAGCAATATTGCAAAGGAAATTTATAACCATAAGTGTACACCTCAGAATAGAGAAGTCTTAAATCAATAATCTATGCTCCCATCTTAAGAACTTAAAAAATAAACAGTGCTGCGATGAACATTGGGGTACATGTGTCTCTTTCAATTCTGGTTTCCTCGGTGTGTATGCCCAGCAGTGGGATTGCTGGATCATAAGGTAGTTCTATTTGCAATTTTTTAAGGAATCTCCACACTGTTCTCCATTGTGGCTGTACTAGTTTGCATTCCCACCAACAGTGTAGGAGGGTTCCCTTTTCTCCACACCCTCTCCAGCATTTATTGCTTGCAGATTTTTGGATCGCAGCCATTCTGACTGGTGTGAAGTGGTACCTCATTGTGGTTTTGATTTGCATTTCTCTGATAATGAGTGCATGGGGATGACCCACAGAGATGTTATGGGGAGGGCGGTGGGAGGGGGGTTCATGTTTGGGAACACATATAAGAATTAAAGATTTTAAAATTTAAATAAATAAATAAATAAAAATTAAAAAAAAAAAAAAAAAGAACTTAAAAAATAAAGAGCAAAATAGCCTCCACCCAGTAGAGGAAAGGAGGTAATAAGAGCACAAGTCAGCAACACTGAAAACAAGAAAAGCAATAGAGAAAAATCAGTGAAACAACATCGAATAAACAACAGGCCAACACTTCTAATGAATACAAATGCAAAATTTCTTAATGAAGTATTATCAAATAAAAATCTGCATATATACATGCAAAAATAAAATACAATGACCAAGATAGAATTAATTCCCAAGAATGCAAGGTTCATTCTGTATAATAAATTTAAAAAATTGTAATCTACTCTATTGACATGCTAAAGAATAAAACTCACATAGTTACATAAAACCATGCAGAAAAAGCACTTAATAAAATTCAACACTAAGTCATTACTTTTGTAGGGGTGCAAGGTCTGGAGATGACCTGTTCTGCCATCTTGCAGACCCTGCTGAGATTCTTTTAAATTCACTTTTCTAGCTATTTATTACTGATATTAAAAACAACTATTTTTTTCAATATGCATTTAGTGTTTGCTATCTTAGTAAATTATATTATCAGTTATAAAATATATTTGTTGATTCTGTTTTTCTACATATCAACAGATGAACTGTACGATTTACAGGTATTGCCACCTCTTATTTTGTTTTGGCTAATAAGTGACATATTGCATTTATGTTTTGTTGATATTTTCCACTGTACATTTTATATTTTTGCTTCCAAAAATTAGCTATTTATTTTATTGAACACTTTCAGCATTTTTCCTGATCTGATTATACCTTTCGTTCCATTTTTCTTTGTTGATTTTTATTTTAATGAAATGATTGCTTGCTTTGTAACTTTTTAATTTTGATTTCTAACCATCAATATTTAAATTTGTATGGACATTATGCTGCATCCAGCTGTGGCATTTCTTTTATTCCACTGTAGAGTATATGGATTATAATATTTATTATTATATTGAAAGTTTGTGAAATTCTGGATGACCACTCTTGGTGGAGTGATACGGACAGCTGAAAACACTGCACTCCGTAGACTACATTATTACTTACATAAGTGTGGATGAATGCATTTATAATAAAGGATGTTGGTAAAATTAATATGGTCTTACATATTACAGCCTATCTATAAAATTCTGAGAGAAATGAGTTATTCTTAAGTCTTGAGTAGTCTTAAGAAACAGTCAGTGTAAGAGAGCCACTCTGACCCTTGTCATTGTCTCTCAGAAAGTAAGAAATAAATCTCTCCTGTGAGATGCACACCCATCATCTGGAGCTGGAAGGGCACTCTTATCACCAGAGACAGGGAATTTGATGTGGGAACCCTGTATGAACAAATCTTATTATCCTTTAATTTACTACCCCAAGCCCAAATTCCATTTATATTCTTTGCTAATTGAGCATTCAAAATCTAAGCTTCTTCATTCTGTTAATTCCTCACAGATTGTTTCTTTATCTAAAAAATATAAAATGTGCCTTCTTGTTCAACTTCCTAGGGCCTCCTTCTATGAGACCTCCTTGCACACAAAATTTGTTTCTTTTTCTCCTGATAATCTGCCTTGTGTCAGTTTTATTCTTAGTGGACTTCCTTGGTGGTATAATGGATAAGAATCCACCTGCCAATGCTGAGGACATGGGTTTGATCCCTAGTCCAGGAAGATTCCACATGGCACAGAGCAACAGGGCCTATGCACCATAACTATTGAGTCTGTGCGCCTAAAGCCTATTCTAGGCAACAGGAAAAGTCACTGTAATGAGAAGCCCTTGAATTGTAATGAAGAGTAGACTTCACCTGCCGCAACTAGAAAAAAAGCCTACAGCAACAAAGATCCAGTGCAGCCAAAAATAAATAAATATATACACAAAACTTATTCTTAGTCCATCTACAAGAATTTAACAGAGGTAGAGAGGGAAATTTCCCCTTGCTAGATAATACTACAAATTTGAAAATCATGTCATGCATATTACTGATAAATAAAATTCATTAATATAAAATAGCTTTATATACTAACACATACATATGGAATTTAGAAAGATGGTAATGATAACCCTGCATGTGAGACAGCAAAAGAGACACAGATGTATAGAACAGTCTTTTGGACTCTGTGGGAGAGGGCGAGGGTGGGATGATTTGGGAGAAGGATATTGAAACATGTATAATATCATATATGAAACAAATAGCCAGTCCAGGTTTAATGCATAATACTGGATGCTTGGGGCTGGTGCACTGAGATGACCCAGAGGGATGGTACGGGGAGGGAGGAGGGAGGGGGATTCAGGATGGGGAACACTTGTATACCTGTGGCAGATTCATGTTGATGTATGGCAAAACCAATACAATATTGTAATTAACCTCCAATTAAAATAAATAAATTTGTATATAAAAAAAGAAAAATAAATATTGCTCAAGTTGCTACTGTCCAAGTCTATGAAAATTCTGAAAATTTTAACTATAAAGTTAGGGTATAGTGACAATGTGTTTAAAGACAATGTATTTAAAGATATTTAAACAAAAAGTTTAAATTTTGTGATTCTTTGTCTAGGAAATTTTCCTATGTCTTTCCCCAGAATAAAGTTAATCTGTCAGAGAAAAAAAATAAAATAAAATAAAATAGCTTTATTTAAACCATATATTGCTCTTTGTTTAATTCTATTGTCTTAAAATAATTTTGCTTACCTCATAATTTTTGTACCTGACTACTTTAACTTTGATCATTGCTGAAATTTTAACTCTTCCAATATGTAAGGTAATACTTCAATTGACTTTTATTATGATAACATTCAACTTTGGGCATATATTTAATTTTCTGTTTTGGTTTATAATATTTTGCTTTTTAAAAAAAATTTCCCATTGTGTTTTATATAATTTTGTTCAAATTTCCTTTATCTCTCTTTCCCTCTCATTATTAGTGAAAACCACATCCCACATTTTATATCAATATCAATAATAAATTAGGGTAAATGGCAACATACTTCTGAAATTCAAAGTTGTGAGTTTATTATGGTTTTCCTTACATTATCTCAAAAGTTTTGTCCTTAATGTTAATTATATTGTCTCCTGAAATTTCTAAAGTGTTATTGCTTTGAATTTAAAAGGATGTGGCTATTTGTACTTGCAGACTTGTAAGTGACTATTTTTTTATTTTTAAGAGAGTACAAGCAAGTCATTGACACCACAAGCAAATGAGTTGACACCATAAAGACTAATGAGAATTCTAGATGATTTTAAAAGATATATAAAGCTCTACCTAAGTGGATCAGGTGTGGCCTCTGGGGCTCTTGGAAGGATTAACTAATTATTCAGGCAATGCTTGCAATGGAAGTCAGAAGAAGGCATTCCAGTAAAGGGAGCAGGACGTTCAAAAGCCTGGAACCATCAGACCTGAAAGCACACTAAAATATAAATATTCTAATTTGATGTGGTTGGATTAATGTGGGCTTCCCTGGTGGCTCAGAGGTTAAAGCGTCTGCCTGGAATGCGGGAGACCCAGGTTCGATCCCTGGGTTGGGAAGATCCCCTGGAGAAGGAAATGGCAACCAACTCCAGTACTCTTGCCTGGAGAATCCCATGGAGGGAGGAGCCTGGTAGGCTACTAGTCCATGGGATAGCAAAGAGTCGGACACGACTGGGCGACTTCACTTTCACTTTGGGTTAATGATTACACAGTGCAGAATCATAGAACATACTACTCCTACTACTACTGGCAGGTTTCCTAGTGATTTATTCATAGCATCATGTTTAATCATCACAAAAATCTTTTGAAGTAGTTACTATTGTAATGATCATTTTATAACAGGAAATTGAAAAGAATTTAATAACACTAAAATTTTTATATTAATTAATACTTGTTCAGGGTCAATTGTTTGGCCTTAAAATCTATGTAAGATGGTAACATTTCAAAAATATCTTAACTTTAGTAAAGCTTCTCATAAAAAAAATAAAATTAGTTCTTACCTTAGAATTTATAATATTCCTACAAGGATTATTTATAGTTACAAATATATAGCACTATTTCAACAGTTAATTTTTATCTTTTCACAGATTTTTCACTTCTCTCTTAATCTGTATTCCAAGAAAGATTTGGGGTTTTCCACAATCCAACAGAACTCTTTAGATTAAAAGTTCAGTAAGATGGCTTTGTCATAAACTAATTCATGGCTGGGTTTCCCAGGTGGCTCATTGGTAAAGAATCTGCCTGCTTCTGTAGGAGATGCAAGGATGTGGGTTCGATCCCTGGGTCAGGAAGATCCCCTGGAGAAGGAAATGGCAACCCACTCCAGTATTCCTGCCTGGGAAATCACATGGACAGAGAAGTCCCATGGGCTATGACCCCCATCCCAGTCCATGGGGTCCCAAAGAATTGGATGCAACTAAGCACTCATACACACACAGCACGTTGCTAGGGGAGATGGATCAAGTAAAGTTTAATTGACCTTGTTTCCCAAAAAAGGCAAAAATAACAAAAGATAAATAAAAGCAAGTTATCTATTCTAGGATGGTATTCTCCTGATTCTGAGAAATATGGGCCATGTCTCTGACTTTTATTTATAGACACTCAATTTATGGGCTGTTTGGTGATATCAATATGAGTTTTAAAATGTAATAATATTTGCATTGTTCTTTAAATTTATTTTTATCTTCTCTACTGCTTCAGAGGGCAAATTATTCATAGTTTGCATGTTGATAATATTCTTAACTAGAAAGTTGGCCAAAGGTAGAACCTGTTACTGATTTTAATAGCATATTAAATTGAGATTATCTGTAGATTGAGACAACACTGGGATAATCAATGTTTTTGTTTAGAATGGTTGTAAATGCTGAGAGAACTTCTGTAGTTATGTGAGTATGTTTGTGCAAGGAAGAGTTAGAAGAAGCCTGACAGATGAGCCAGAAATTGTATTTGGACTGATGTTATAAAAATTCTGTGAAATAAATATCATTATCTCAGTTCATTGATGAGTACAATAAATGATTTGCCCTCAGATAAAATTAATAAGCAGTGGTTACAATATTCAAACAAAGACTAAGCTTTTTGCACTTGAACTTGATACCATTCATTCATCCTGTGTGAAGGATTTCCCCTATAAAGATGATCTCCTTCATAAGAATACTTGTTATGCAAATTTTTCCTCAAACTTAAAAGGCATGTGTACAGGTTAAGGATTTTTATTACACTTCAGCGCTAAGTACTGAGCATTTACTATGAGCAAAATTATTTCTGAGGTTAGAAGTTGAGTAAGACACTGTTCTTGTCTTTCTAAATGTTCACTCAACTCAATAACAACAACAACAACAACAAAAAAACACAGTTAAAATGGGTAGAAGACAGAAATTGACATTTCTCCAAATAAGGCATGCAAATGGCCAATAGGCACATGAAAAGACGCACAACATTGCTAATTGTTAGAGAGATGCAAATCAAACCTACAATGAAGCACTTCTCTGGTGGCTCAGTGATAAGGAGTCTACCCGGCAATACACAGGTTCGATCTCTGGTCCAGGGAAATCTCACATACCTCAGAGCAACTAAGCCCATGAATCAAAACTATGGAGCCTGTGCTCTAGAGTCCAGGAGCCTCAACTATTAAGTCCTCATGCCTCAACCACTGAAGCTTGCCTGCCCTAGAGTCCATGCTCTGCACAAGAGAAGCCACCACAATGAGGAACCTGTGTACTGCAGTAGAGAGTAGCCCCCGCTCGCCAGCAGCTGGAGGAAAGCCTGTGCAGAAATGAGGACCATGGACAGCCAAAAATAAAAATAAATAAAATTATAAAAATCTACAATGAAGTATCATCTCACACTGGTCAGAACAGCCATCCTTAAAAGGTCTACAAATAATAAATGCCAGAGAGTATGGAGAAAAAGGAACCCTCCCTACACTGTTGGTGGGAATTTAACTGTTGCAGCTACTATGGGATGTTCCTTTAAAAATTAAAATTAGAGTTACCATATGATCCAGCAATCCCACTCTTGGGCATACATTCAGAGATAGCTCTAACTTGGAAAGATATACAAATCTCAAGTCTCATAGCAGCACTATTTACAATAGCCAGGATATGGAAGGAACCTAATGTCAATACATAGGTGAACGGACAAAGTAGATGTCGCACACACACACACACTTCACACACACACACATAGAATACTACTCAGCAAAATGAAATAATGCCATTTTCAGCAACATGGATGAACCTAAAAATTATCATACCAAGTGAAGTAAGACAAAGACAAATAATATGATATCACTTATATGTAGAATCTAAAATATGATACAAATAAACTTATTTACAAAACAGAAACAGACTCATAGACAGAAAACAAACATGATTGCCAAATGGGAAAGTGGAGAAGGGATAAATTAGGGATTTGGATTAGCAGATACAAGCTACTACATATGAAATAAATAGTAAGTTCCTAAAAGGTATAGTACAGGGAGTTACATTCAATATCTTGTAAAAAAAACTACTGTAGAAAAGAATATGGAAAAAAATACATCAAATATATCTGAACCAATTTGCTGTACACCAAAAACTAACACTGTAAATCAACTATACTTCAATTAAAAAAAAATTGAGTAAGCCAAACATATAACTCCTTTTAATGAAATGGGTTATTGGAGAAAACTGGAGAGATTGATGGGTGTTACCAAAGACAACATTATGGTGGTATATAGCTATATCTATATTGCCTTCTTCTCACATAAACCAGAAATAGTTCTAAAGTTTTGATGTATCCATATATTAAATGAGATAAAATATATTTTAAGTCTTAATGAGAAATTAGGGCTGTTTCATAGGTCAAACTGCATCATAGCATGAGACACAAGTGTCTGGCTGACCATTCATTAGTGATGCATAAATATGTTATTTTATTATAATTATAACATTCTAACACCTTGATTATATAACTTGTAACTAAAAATCATTTCTACAATTTGTGTAATATTTTGGTATCATATGAATGTGTCTATTTTGCCTTTAAACATGTAACTAAGGCTCTTAACGCCATTTGGCAACTTTTTGTCTAAGTAAATATATTGAATTGGTGGTATATAAAAATAATATTCTACTGTAAGCAATAATTTACTTACCCCAAATCTTTTCTTTGTCTAATTTCCAAAACAGTTACCCTACCCTATATTTTCTTATAAGAATATATATTTTTAGTACACAGATATCAGTATTTCATAATATTTAAGTTTAATTTTAATTATGGTATTTTCACTTAATCTACTTGATTTTATAATTGCATTTCATTTATACAGAACATATTTTTTCATAACATAATTAACACAATTACTTTATTCTCCCTTGTAAGGGAGTTTTAAAATTAAAATATTGTTATTACTACAAACAACCAAAGTACTGAGTAAAGTACAAAACTTCCTTGTGTTCTTTTAATTCCTAGAATTTATTCTACTCATTCAAATCCCAAGGGCAGTATGAAAGGAGTGATCAAATCTGAGTGTAGGTAACAAAGATATGCTTTTTAGAGGATTTTAGATCAATAATAACATTTACTAACACCTAATCTACTTTTTATTATCATTAGGTGTCAGCAATTTCAATACTGTAAGCAAGAATTTAATTACCTCAAATCTTTTCTTTGTCTAATTTTCTAAAGAGTTACCCTACCATTGAGATTTAATTGCATACACATAATATGCTTCCCAATAGCACATGTATTACTTATTTTTAATAAATATTTTATCCTTGGAAATTACTTTAAGAACTGTGTTGTATAACCGGCGTGCAAATATGCAGACTCAGCCACATGTAATCCTTTCAAGAGTAAACTTGTAATGTACCAAAATCATTCTAGCTATCATCTGACTTCCCTGATGGCTCAGCTGGAAAAGAATCTGCCTGCAATGTAGGAGACCTTGGTTCAATCCCTGGGTTTGAAGATCCCCTGAAGAAGGGAATGGCAACCCACTCTAGTATTCTTGCCTAGAGAATTCCATGGGTAGAGGAGCCTGGCAGGCTACAGTTCACAGGTCGCAAAGAGTTGGATACAACTGAGCAACTAACATTATCTATCAAAAGATTCAGTTTGTGTCTCTAATCTTGGTGGTACCCCATGGTCTTTTCTGTAAACAACAAATTTAAATGAACAATGAGTGCAGCAATGTAAAGCCAAAGATGCACATTTTGAACTGCTCTAATGCACGTTCTGCAGTGTGACCATGCTGCAGGTTACTGATATAAAAATAAAGGACCTTCCCACAAAAGCTACAGCAGAAAAAGAAATTTGGCAGAGTTCATCTTTGAAGACCTACTATCCAAAATAAAATGTGTATACAAAAGAACTGGCTCAGGTTTTTCTGCTCTCCAAAAAGATGTCCTTTTCATTATAGGGGACTGGAATGCAAAAGTAGGAAGTCAAGAAACACCTGGAGTAACAGGCAATTTTGGCCTTGGAATACGGAATGAAGTAGGGCAAAGACTAATAGAGTTTTGCCAAGAAAATGCATTGGTCATAGCAAACACCCACTTCCAACAACACAAGACAAGACTCTATACATGGTCATCACCTGATGGTCAACATCAAAATCAGATTGATTATAGACTTTGCAACCAAAGATGGAGAAGCTCTACACAGTCAGCAAAAGCAAGACCAGGAGCTGACTGAGGCTCAGATCATGAACTCCTTATTGCCAAATTCAGACTCAAATTGAAGAAAGTAGAGAAAACCAATAGACCATACAGGTATGACCTAAATCAAATCCCTTCTGACTCTACAGTGGAAGTGAGAAATAGATTTAAGGGACAAGATCTGATAGACAGAGTGTCTGATGAACTAGGAATGGAGGTTCATGACATTGTACAGGAGACAGGGATCAAGACCATCCCCATGGAAAAGAAATGCAAAAAAAACAAAATGGCTGTCTGGGGAGGCCTTACAAATAGCTGTGAAAAGAAGAGAAGCAAGGAGCAAAGGAGAAAAGGAAAGGTATAAGCATCTGAATTCAGAGTCCCAAAGAATAGGAAGAAGAGATAAGAAAGCCTTCTTCAGTGATCCATGCAAAGAAATAGAGGAAAAGAACGGAATGGGAAAGACTAGTGATCTCTTCAAGAAAATGAGAGATACCAAAGGAACATTTCATGCAAAGATGGGCTCGATAAAGCACAGAAATAGCATGGACCTAACAGAAGCAGAAGATATTAAGAAGAGGTGGCAAGAATACACAGAAGAACTGTATAAAAAACATCTTCATCACCAAGATAATCACGATGGTATGATCACTCACCTAGAGCCAGACATCCTGGAATGTGAAGTCAAGTGGACCTTGGAAAGCATCACTATAAACAAAGCTAGTGGAGATGATAGAATTCCAGTTGAGCTATTTCAAATGCTGAAATATGATGCTGTGAAAGTGCTGCATTCAATATGCCAGCAAATTTGGAACACTCAGCAGTGGCCACAGGACTGGAAAAGGTCAGTTTTCATTCCAATCCCAAAGAAAGGCAATGCCAAAGAATGCTCAAACTACCGCACAATTGCACTCATCTCACACGCTAGCAAAGTAATGCTCAAAATTCTTCAAGCCAGGCTTCAGCAATACGTGAACCATGAAATTCCAGATGTTCTAGCTGGTTTTAGAAAAGGCAGAGGAACCAGAGATCAAATTGCCAACATCCACTGGAGCATCGAAAAAGCAAGAGAGTTCCAGAAAAACATCTACTTATGCTTTCTTGACTATGCCAAAGCCTTTGACTGTGTGGATCACAATAAATTGTGGAAAATTCTGACAGAGATGGGAATACCAGACCACTTGACTTGCCTCTTGAGAAACCTATATGCAGGTCAGGAGGCAACAGTTAGAACTGGACATGGAACAACAGACTGGTGCCAAATGGGAAAAGGAGTAAGGCAAGGCTGTATATTGCCACCCTGCTCATACAACTTATATGCAGAGTATATCATGAGAAATGCTGGGCTGGAAAAAGCACAAACTGGAATCAAGATTGCCGGGAGAAATATCAATAAACTCAGATATGCTGATGACATGACCCTTATGGCAGAAAGTGAAGAGGAACTAAGGAGTCTATTGATGAAAGTGAAAGAGGAGAGTGAAAAAGTTGACTTAAAGCTCAACATTCAAAAAATGAAGATCATGGCATCTGGTCCCATCACTTCATGGGAAATAGATAGGGAAACAGTGCAAACAGTGTCAGACTTAATTTTTTGGGCTCCAAAATCACTGCAGATGGTGATTGCAGCTATGAAATTAAAAGACGCTTACTTCTTGGAAGAAAAGTTATGACCAACCTAGATAGCATATTCAAAAGCAGAGACATTATTTTGCCAAAAAGGTCCATCAAGTCAAGGCTATGGTTTTTCCAGTGCTCATGTATGGATGTGATAGTTGGACTGTGAAGAAAGATAAGAGACGAATTGATGCTTTTGAACTGTGATGCTGGAGAAGACTCCTGAGAGTCCCTTGGACTGCAAGGAGATCCAATCAGTCCATTCTGGATATCAGCCATGGGAGTTCTTTGGAAGGAATGATATTAAACCTGAAACTCCAGTATTTGGCCACCTCATGGGAAGAGCTGACTCATTGGAAAAGACCCTGATGCTGGGAGGGATTGGGGGCAGGAAGATAAGGGGACTACAGAGGATAAGGTGGCTGGATGGCATCACTGACTTGATCGACATGAGTTTGAGTAAACTTCGGGAGTGGTGATGGACAGGGAGGCCTGGCGTGCTGTGAACTGAACTGATAAGTGATTTTGCCTTTATTATGTTTTCCCCTGGGATACAGTTTTATAATACTTTAGTTTAGCTCAGTCACCCAGTCGTGTCTGACTCTTTGTGACCCCATGATTTGCAGCACGCCAGGCCTCCCTGTCCATCACCGACTCCTGGAGTTCACTCAAACTGATGTCCACCAAGTTGGTGATGCCATCCAGCCATCTCATCCTCTGTTGACCCCTTCTCCTCCTGCTCCCAATCCCTCTCAGCATTAGGGTGTTTTCCAATGAGTCCACTTTTCACATGAGTTGGCCAAAGCACTGGAGCTTCAGCTTTAGCATCATTCCCTCCAAAGAACCCCCAGGGTTGATCTCCTTCAGAATGGACTGGTTGGATCTCCTTGCAGTCCAACGGACTCTCAGGAGTCTTCTCCAGAACCACAGTTCAAAAGCATTTATTCTTCATCTCTCAGCTTTCTTCACAGACCAACTCTCACATCCATACATGACTACTGGAAAAACCATAGCTTTGACTAGATGGACATTTGATGGCAAAGTAATGTCTCTGCTTTTGAATATGCTATCTAGGTTGGTCATAAATTTCCTTCCAAGGAGTAAGCATCTTTTAATTTCATGGCTGCAGTCACCATCTGCAGTGATTTTTGAGCCCAAAAAAGTAAAGTCTGACACTGCACTGTTTCCCCATCTATTTCCTATGAAGTGATGGAACCAGATGCCATGATCTTCGTTTTCTGAATGTTGAGCTTTAAGCCAACTTTTTCACTCTCCTCTTTCACTTTCATCAAGAGCCCTTTTAGTTACTCTTTACTTTCTGCCATAAGTGTGGTGGCATCTGCATATCTGAGGTTTTTGATATTTCTTCTGGCAATCTTGATTCCAGCTTGTGCTTCTTCCAGCCCAGTATTTCTCATGATGTACTCTGCATATAAGTTAAATAAGCAGGGTGATAATATACAGCCTTGATGTACTCCTTTTCCTATTTGAAACCAGTCTGCACACAGGTTTCTCAAGAGGCAGGTCAGGTGGTCTGGTATTCCCATCTCTTTAAGAATTTTCCACAGTTTCTTGTGATCCACACAATCAAAGTGTTTGGCATAGTGAATAAAGCAGAAATAGATGCTTTTCTGGAACTCTCTTGCTTTTTCCATGATCCAGCGGATGTTGGCAATTTGATCTCTGTTTCCTCTGCCTTTTCTAAAACCAGCTTGAACATCTGGAACTTCACGGTTCACGTATTGTTGAACCCTGGCTTGGAGAATTTTGAGCATTACTTTACTACCGTGTGAGATGAGTGCAATTGTGTGGTAGTTTGATCATTTTTGGCATTGCCTTTCTTTGGGATTGGAATGAAAACTGACCTTCTCCTGTCCTGTGGCCACTCCTGAGTTTTCAAAATTTGCTGGCATATTGAGTGCATGTATACTGAGGCAAATTTGGCCTTGGAATATGGAATGAAGCAGGGGAAACGCTAGTGGAGTTTTGCCAAGAGAATGCACTGGTCATAGCAAACACCCACTTCCAACAACACAAGACAAGACTCTACACGTGGACATCACCAGATGGTCAACACCGAAATCAGGTTGATTATATTCTTTGCAGCCAAAGATGGAGAAGCTCTATACAGTCAGCAAAAGCAAGATCGAGAGCTGACTGTGGCTCAGATCATCAACTCCTTATTGCCAAATTCAGACTCAAATTGAAGAAAGTAGGGAAAACCACTAGACCATTCAGGTGTGACCTAAATCAAATCTCTTAAGATTATACAGTGGATGTGAGAAATAAATTTAAGGGACTAGATCTGATAGACAGAGTGCCTTATGAACTATGGAGGGAGGTTCATGACATTGTACAGGAGACAGGGATCAAGACCATCCCCATGTAAAAGAAATGCAAAAAAGCAAAATGGCTGTCTGGGGAGGCCTTACAAGTAGCTGTGAAAAGAAGAGAAGCAAAAAGCAAAGGAGAAAAGGAAAGATATAAGCATGTGAATGCAGAGTTCCAAAGAATAGCAAGGAGAGTTAAGAAAGCCTTCCTCAGCGATCAGTGCAAAGAAATAGAGGAAAACAACAGAAGGGGAAAGAGTAGCGATCTCTAAAATTAGAGATACCAATGGAACATTTCATGCAAAGATGAGCTCTATAAAGGACAGAAATATTATGGACCTAACAGAAGCAGAAGATGTTAAGAAGAGGTGGCAGGAATACACAGAACTGTACAAAAAAGATCTTCATGACCCAGATAATCACAATGGTGTGATCACTCACCTAGAGCCAGATATCCTGGAATATGAAATCTAATGGGTGTTAGAAAGCATCACTATGAACAAAGCTAGCAGAGGTGATGGAAATCCAGTTGAGCTCTTTCAAATTCTGAAAGATTTATAATACTTGCAAGGGGCCAAATGAGTCTTTTTATTTTTATTTTTTTATTTTTTTAGAGTTTATTTTATTTTATTTTTTTTTAATTTTATTTTTTTTTAATTTTAAAATCTTTAATTCTTACATGTGTTCCCAAACATGAACCCCCCCTCCCACCGCCCTCCCTATAGAGATTTAAAACTGTTCCTTGAAGAATGAAAAGCAGAAATTTAATAGAAGACCATTAATTTTGCAATGACAACATCACAGAAGAAAGTGAGAGTTATAGGTACACAATCAGAAGCAAATTTCCAAAGTACCAGAGAAACAATCAAAGAAGTTTGTGTTAAATTTCCAGTCCTAGGTACTCATTCTAAAGCCACAAATCATCTCCATTACTGTCATATAGCCACTTCCTCTTGCTGTTTTTTTTTTTTTTTCCCCACAGAAAGAACAGTTTTGGATTTTTTTTTTTTAACCTCCAAGATATGATAGAATATGTTGGACTATGGTGATACATAAAAGGCAAGGGAAACAATCCAGAAGAAGCAAAGACATCAGAGACCAAGACAGTGCTGCACTACCAATTTCTAGAATTTACTATGAAATGGGAATTTAAGCAATTTCTGCCAAGCTCATTTATACATGATTTTGCTATTCATTTGCATATCAGTTTCTTTCTGCTAAAAAAATCCAAGAATAAATTTTTTCAAACTGTTCTTTGATCAACTAATAGTGAAGATGGAAAAAAATGTAAACTATATTTTCTAAGAAACATGAATATTTGAAGATCATTGGAAAATTTACAGAAGTTTTGAAAACAGGAATTATATTATTGTATTACTGTTAATGACAGATTAACATACCTCTGTTTCCTTTTCATTTTTTATCAACATATCTTCATTGTTGTGTTTTAGAACTAGTTCATTATTTTTAGCATTTTATATTAGTTTTTATTTACCTACATGATTATACAAACTTCAAAAAAATTGTCTGAACCCTCTTTTCTGATGAGTATATTATTTAATTTCATTATTATTGACTTTAAAGATATTTGTCACATAAACAAAGGGATATTAAAAATGAATATCCTGGACGTTTGAATTCTTCTCCAAACTCCTTTAGTTTTTTGTTATTCTTTCATAGTTTCAATGCATGTATATTTAAATTGAAGCTATGGCTTGTTATTTTTTCCTTTATTTCATTTTAGCCTTTCTTTGGTGGTTTATTTTTTTCTTCATGGTGAAAATCTCCGAATTTATTTATCTATTATTTTCTTCTGCTTCTATTTATTATTTTATTTTTTCATCAGTTTCTGCTGTACAACTAAGTATCAATGATACATATATCCACTCTTCTTTAGAGTGTTTTCCCAGATAAATCATTACAGAATATTGAGAAGAGTTCATTATGTAAACAGTAGGTCCTTATTAGTTATTATATATATATTACTGTGTACGTCAATTCCAACCTCCCAATTTGTCCCTCCCTCCTTGCCCCATAAGTTTTCTGCTTATGTGACTCTACTTCTCTTTTGTAAATAAATAAATTTGTATCATTTCCCTTTTTTTTCAGATTGCATGTATCAGTGATATCATAAATTTGTCTTTCTCTGACTTCACTCAGTAGGACAATCTCTAGGTCCATCCATGTTGCTGCAAATGGCATTATTTACTTTTAATCTTTAAAAATATCTTTGTATGGTCATGAATGTTTTAAAAACATGTATCCATATTTAAATAATTCATATTTACATGCTTAGGACCTTCTGGATCCCTTGGCGGAGGAATGGAGAGATATTTAAAGATCTCTAGAACTTTTTCTGTTGCTCACATGATGGGCAGTCTCTTTAATATCAGGTCCTCTTTTGCCATTTTTTTTTTCTGTCCCTTATCATACCTCTTCCCCTTAAGTCATTTTCAAGCGCTCCTTTGCTGTCTTACTCTCCTCAGAATTAAGTCACTTTCTCCTGGGGGGTGAGTCCAACTTGTGGTGTTCCCTGGGACTACTTTCACGAAGTCTGCTTGAGACCCGCAGTTTCCCCATGAGATCTGCTACACCATCATAGATACTGGCAGTAATTCTGTGAGGTTTGGATATCTCTCTCTTTCTCATCCCTGACATCTAACTGGGGATTTTCTGGAATCCCCACCTCCATCTTACTCATGGTGTGTATTGTGGGGACTTATTTTAATTCCCATGGTTGGTATCTATTGCCATTAGGTGAGGAAGTAGAGAATCGCCTCAAAGCTGCTTCCTTGTTCTTGTGAAATATGGAAACTCTAAGAATATTGTTCAAAATAAAAATTATAGTCAAGAGAGTGACTCAAAAAATGTGTTAGAATCATGAAGGAAGAGAAGTGACTGAGGAACAAGATGGTGAAAGTTAATTTTTATTAGGGAGAAAATAGTTTATTATTGAAAAGCTTAAAATATTTAGCAACACGGAATTAGGTATCAGGGAAGCAGAAAATCCGAAGTAGTAAAAGTTAGCTGCCAGTGGGAAGAAGATAGTGGTAGAGGAGTGGTGGCTGAGGGGCTTTTAAGATTTCTTCAGAAGCTATTCTTTACTGCATATGTCAGATAATGTGCTTGTGTTGCTATATTCTCTCTCTCTTTCTTCTTGCCTCTGTCTGTGTTCCTCTCTGTATTTCAGGTCATCTGTCTTTGAAATGGTTTGGAACATTCTGATCCTAAAATAAGGAAATAGAGAGACTGATTTCATATGTAACTAGGAGATTTTGACTGTCATGACATTCTGCCAGACACCACACAAGCCAAGGTCATGGGCAATTACTCATCTGAATTTCAATGACAGACTTTTATTTCAAAGATATTATGAATTATTTAAAAGACCTAAATGCCTTTTCCTGTGATATCTAATAATTCAGGTATCATTGAATATTTTCAATTCAGATAACCTTGTGATCAGTTCTGAGACATTTCTCTAAACACATTTAATTATCACTGTGTATTCTCAAATTCACATATATTATATTTGTGGGTATGTGTTTTAAACATTTAGGTGTTGAAAATTCATTGATCTCCTGAGCGGTCTATTACTCTTAAGGCAGACTCATATAGTTTGATGTAGCTGTGTCATTACCATGCCAGGCAGATCTAATTTTTTTAAATGATGTTTGGACTTTGGCCATTTAGGGTTTTTGTGTGTGAGTGAACCTGACCAATCATTTTTAGACAATTATTCTGGACCTGTTTTCTCCCTCACAGTAAAACAACATATTTCAAGATCAAGAGAGATGATAAATTCTATAAAATATCATCTATCATATTTGGAAACATTTAAAATCTGTGATATTCTGTTTGGTAGGTCTAAAACCAGTTCAAGACATATGTTGGCATTTATAAGACATATAATCAAGTCACTCATATTGAATGTTAAAATATTGGATAATTGAAGAGACTTTTGTCTTTCTTACAGTAGGAAAACTTAATTTTGCTGACTACCAGAATAAAGTTCCGCTTTAGTCAGTCAGAGGCTGGTTGTGAAGGTCATACTGGAATTTCTCTATTTGCAAGAATATAGGGACAATGTGGTTTATTATATTACCCATCATATTTAAAATTTAATAAACAAATATAGATTTTTCAGCAAATCTTTTAGTAACTGAGGCATATTTCCAATTCAGTTTTTGGCACTGTCAGTTCTCATTTTTATTCTTCCCAATTGTCAACTTTAAGCCGGTGAAGGGGAGGCATGCAACTGATATGTCTTCATCCACCCTCCAGTTTCTCTCATGACTGCCCTTAGAATGACCCCTAGCCTGTTAATATAGATCCATTGTCTCAATTTTACTAATGATGCCGAATTATTCTCTGTCTCTTCCCATGATTCCTGCAGTGGATGATTTTTGGAGTTATAATCTTTTTTTTACATTTTCAAGATTCTCTCTTCCTTTATTTCGTAGTTCAACTCAATCCTGTGCTCCATAGATTTGGTGTTTTCCAAGAGACCAATAAATAAATGCCTTTTTTATTTACAATTTCAGTGAGTGATAGTTGGATTTAATATCTAATCTGTAAGTTAGAAGCATAAATAAACATAGTTCCCAACTAAAAATATTTTACTATTCAGATTTTCCCCCTTTCTATATTCTCTGATTCATTCATGTAAGTCCATCAACACACTGAATCAGGCCACATCATAAGGCCACCTAAACCAGACCATCACCTTGTCTTCCTGCAGCAAATCTTGTCTCACTGAGTCTATATTCATTATGATCTGACTCTGCCTCTCTCCCCAGATTCATATTACCTACTTTCATTAATATTTGTATCCAGTATATCTTTCAGTTTTTCAAATATGCCATGCATCCTCTGGGCTGTTTTAATTGCATAGAGTCTTATTCCCTCCTCTGTTTCTCACTTCTTCTCACTACATATATATGGCCGGGCCAACTCATATCCACCTCTGGTACAATGTTAGCAGAGCTGAATGAGTTCCTCAGATCACTACAATAGGTTAGAGTGTAAATAATAAATCCATAAATAGTACCCTTGGAACTAAATCTCTATTTGCTTGAAGCCTGTATTTCCCTTTTAATTTTATACAATTACGTATAACTTATCCATAGAAATTCAAGGAAATAACCAAAGTTGCAGATAAAATGAAATTCAATGTAACCTCCTTAAGAATATATACTTTTTCTCACATTCATCCCTGAATCGAAAGATTCTAGACATTATTTAGTATCTAACAACATTGTGCTTATGCTCAGTTGCTAAGTTTTGTGCCACTCTTTGAGACCCCATGGACTGCAGCCCCCCAGGCTCCTCTGTCCATGGGATTTCCCTGACAAGAATACTAGAGTGGGTTGCCATTTCCTCCTCCAGGGTATCTTCCTGACCCAGGGATTGAACCAATGTTTCTTGCATTGGCAGATGTATTCTTTACCACTGAGTCACCTGGGAAGCTCCACAAACCTCCTCATAAAATCTAACTCTTTGCAATTAAAGTAGCTCTGATATGTCTGCCATAGTATTAAGAAATTCTCCTGACTCAGATCTTAAAAATACTGTTACACTGAAATATTTTTGAAGTATGTAGTTAATTTTGAGTATCTGTCGATTATCTGGTGATTAAAAATAGATTACTAACAAGTATTATTTCAGCCTAAGTTTTACATGTACAGCTAAATAAGCATGTACAGCTAACAAAAAGCTGCTGTATCTAGCATTTATTAACTGTAGGTCTCCATGCAGTTGTTCATCTACACATCTGTAGTCAAATAATTATTAATATTCACAAGGCTAATTAAAGACTCAACAGGATTCTGGGGTAGCTTCTAGTGATCAAAGATAGGTTTAAATAGTGTTTATCAGAGTTTTAATGGCCATCATAATAATAGCTGCTGTAAGTGTTCTATAAGCCAGGCTCACATAATTTTATCTCATCTTTATGAACACCTTGATATATCGGCAACAGCATGCCCCTTTTCTACAGGAAGACAGCCCCAACACCACACAGCTGGGAAGTGGTAAGATCGAAAGTCACACCCAGGCTTGTCTGATTACAAAGTTCTGGCTCTTAAGAACTAAAAAGGCAGAGGCATCAGAATCAGGTGAACCGAAGTTATTAGATAGAGTCTCTCTGGGAATCCATTTCATACTGGGTACAGGATCTGTGTTTCAGCATTTTAGGATTAGGAAAAATGTTGATCAAGTCAGCTCCCTCAGGGATGATTTCATAAAATAAAACTCATGAGAGACTTGTTTATAGAACAGAATGACAATTTATTATTTTACCCTGAGAAATATTACTGTCAAGCTGGCTTCAATACTCATGTCTGGTTGTTTGTGTATGTTTTTATGACAAATTCTATGCTAGGCTATAAAGTCTAAATCCTTTGAGAACTGTCTGTTAACTCGAGTGACTGGAAGAAACTGGCATACAGATACTTGTGTCTTAAGTGCTTTTTTTTTTGGATTATGCTGATAACTGATTTCTCTTCACCAGCATTTTTACATGATTCTCAGCTAATTGTAGGAAACATTGCCTTTATATTACTCCTTTCTTTCCAATATTCAAATTGAAAAAAAAAAAGATTTGAATTCTATAATGAAATGAATGTCATTCTGTCTTACAGGCTTAAAAATACAATTACCTCAGATCTTGAAAGTGGTTCTACTCTAAAGGGACAGATAACCATTAACCAACTCATAGGACTGATTTATCATTCAGAATATCATTCTGTCCTGTATTTTAAAATGCAAACACACCTACAGTATAGCATACCATTTGTCTGCATAAACTAGTGTATTCTTCCCTATAGGCAGAGTAACAAACACAAATCAAAATTGTAAAGTTGCTGGATGAGCATCTAATGTGAATAAAAGGTTTTAGTGAGATGCATTAAATGTTTAGTGGCACCAGAATAAGGTAGCCTCTTTTGTCCCACACATTTGAAATGACATTAATAATGTGCCTAAATTTTAAAATAGTCTGAACACCAGGGTTGGACACTGCTTGTCATCATTTCCTTCATTGAACTCCTTTTACTTTTTGCCTAGGCAGATTACATACACTCTCTCTTTTTTTGTTCCATTTTTTAATATTGCCTACATTATCTTCCATTTAAAATTGGAACACTGTATCTGGTCACTGAAAATGTTCCAAAGTCTCTTCTGGCTTATATTGTGATGATTTAAAGTTTCTCAGAATGTCACATATTCATTTTCAAGGTCTTTCTGACCAGTTCTATGCAGTCTCCATGCATAGATATATGTAGGCACCATTACCTACATTCACTACACAGATACCACATGAGACTGTCCTGATTCAAATCCTTAATATATCACTTTTTAAAGTAAACTTGGGGTGTTGATCTTTCTTTACCTATATTTTCCTATCTGTGAAATGGGGGCAATATAGTAGCAAGAAACAAACCAGTTAAAGAGACATTAACACAGAAACAATTTATGGAGGTATATTTAGAGTTAAAAATAAATAAGGGGTGACCAGTCCATTCTGAAGGAGATCAACCCTGGGATTTCTTTGGAAGGAATGATGCTAAAGCTGAAGTCCAGTACTTTGGCCACCTCATGAGAAGAGTTGACTCATTGGAAAAGAGTCTGATGCTGGGAGGGATTGGGGGCAGGAGGAGAAGGGGAAGACCCAGGATGAGATGACTGGATGGCATCACGGACTCGATGGACATGAGTCTGAGTGAACTCCAGGAGTTGGTGATGGACAGGGAGGCCTGGCGTGCTGTGATTCATGGGGTCGCAAAGAGTCGGACACGACTGAGTGACTGAACTGAACTGATGAGGCACAAAAATCTAACCAAGGAAGAAAGCTGTTATCATCACTGTTATTGATGGAACAAGCAGACAAAGTAGTTGGAGACCAGTGGAAGCAGATCTGTAAATTTGTGCCACATAGCAGAAGATTATTTCAAGGAAGGATGCATCTAAGGGACACTATGACTAAGCAGGAACAGAGTTGGAAATGAAAACCCTGACTGCTCTGTCTTTTCTCACTAAACTAAGTTCTTGCCATGGCCTCATTCTGCCTTACAGGGCACAAAGGGAGGCAAACAATGGATTAGGCAAAGGGGAGAATAGAGAATAATCTACATATCCTAGATTCACAGCAATGTAACAGATTAGAATGAGAAACAAATGGGTTAATGTATGTGAAGGACAGAAGGAGATCACAATGTTTACGTGGGTGAGGCTGATATAACAGAACTTTGCAACATAGGAGGGAAGTTGAATAAGGGGAAACACTGACTCTTAGCAGCCCCTCAATGATTGGGCCTCTGTTCAATCATGGTTCATGTCTCCAATATCAACCCCTCTATAATTTTCTTTTTGTCTCCCAGTGTACTAGACTTTTTTGAGGAATGCTGTGAAATCATAAAAGGATAATATTTCCGTGATAAAAATGTCATGATTTCTGTATTAGTAGAGGACAGTTAAGTTGCTTGTGAATGAGACAGTAAGATCTAAAGGATTATATAGATATAGATATATATCTCACATACGTACTAAAAATGATCCAAGGGAGTATCCCAAGTCTGGATGCCTCTGCTCCCTCAGATCATTTATGCCCTCAAGTTCTTTCTATCCTATTTCTCTGTCATCCCCTGAGGAACCATATCTGGTGGTATGACTAGAGTTACATCCTGCTGCTGCTGCTGCGTCGCTTCAGTCGTGTCCGACTCTGTGCGACCCCAGAGACAGCAGCCCACCAGGCTCTGCCATCCTTGGGATTCTCCAGGCAAGAACACTGGAGTGGGTTTCCATTCCCTAGGCCTCCACATATTAGCTTCTGGGAAAGGCACACGGTGGGAGGAGTGTGTTCACTGTTCAAAAGTGGTGGCATAGAAATGACACTCATCATTTCTGTTCATATCCCACCACCAACAAACTGTATCACTTAATCTCACTGCCACACCGAATGACAAGGGAGGCTAGGAAGTATGTAGCTGATTAGGCATGTATCTATTTTTTTTTAAATAGTATTTAAATAAGAAGGAGTGTGAATGAATGATGATGTTTGACAGCCATCTCTCTGATATTACTTTTTTTTTTTTTTGATCCTCTTTGAAGGAATAATTAACACTGTCTGAGACATAAGTATACATACTTCAGTTTACTCAAAGAATGCATTTCAGAAATTTCTGAGATATGGATTATTTGGTTCAAGGTAATTAAACTAAATGGGCTATAAAGGAGGGGTATGTTGAAAGTATATAGCAGAGTATACTGACTGTATATATAAGGATTTTAAAGAACATCTCCCCCAAGCAAAAGCCCTTCCTTCCTTTCCTCCCTTCCTCTTGAGGACAGTCTGCAGTTTTTCTTTCTTTTTTTTTTTGTAGTCATATTCATTCTTTTTTCTCTGAAAGTTACTCTATGTGTTCCACTTGAACATATAGATTTCTGATTGACTCACTTGAATCAATTTTCTATCCCAGTCCTTATCACTTGTGAAGCTAGTGCCATATGCAGTCTACAACCTATTAATTAGTGATCATGGGGAAAAATCATATACGATATATGTGAGAGCTGGCCCACTGTCATGTTTCCTATTAATAAACTACTTTATTCAGTTCAGTTCAGTTCAGTCTCTCAGTTGTGTCCGACTCTTTGCGACCCCATGAATCGCAGCACGCCAGGCCTCCCTGTCCATCACCAACTCCCGGAGTTCACTCAGACTCACGTCCATCGAGTCAGTGATGCCATCCAGCTATCTCATCCTGTGTTGTCCCCTTCTCCAACTACTTTATTACTTTATACTTAATTGGAGTGACATCCCTAAATGTTAACAATTTATTGAGAGGAAAAAAGCATGACGATACCTTTTAAGAGTTAAATGAAAAAATTTAAATCAGTGCTATTAATTTGGAGAACAGAGATACCACTGTGGGTTTCCATGTTTGATGGCTTTTTGAAGGAGTATATACTATGGTGCATTTTTGTGAACAGATTGAGATTTGAACATGTAGAGAAAGGAGGAGAAGATACTCAAGGGTTAGTGAATAGAACATGTATAGACAGAAGATAGATGAAAGAAGTCATATGCATGGAAAAGTCAGATCCTACTATAGGAAAACCATTCATATAGGTAAATAATATATGAATGATAGAAATATTGAATGTTTAATTCAATTGACATAAATATATTTTGCCTTGTAATATTCTAGTGCTTTCACAGATATTTTAAAATATCATTTTATTTAATTCTTTAAACAGCCCTTTTAGTCTGTTTCATATTACTCTTTCTCTTCAAATGATGAAAGAAGTGTTCAGTGGTAAAAATAACTAGCTCAAGTAAAACAGCTAGTGAGTGACAAAATCAGAATTTGAATTCCATTATTTTGACTCATTCAGTGGACAATGACATTTGTCTAACATCAGAAAACTGCTTTTCTCTGGCTTAGATTTATTCATCAAATATGCCTAAATGTTCTATAAAATCTAATGAACTTAGACCATATTACATTTCAAAAGAGTTCCCCATAGTACATCTTGGTTATGTGGGTTGTGACAAGATATTTCATGACAATATTTGACAAAATATCCAAAGAAGAGATCATCATTGTGTTCACTACTATATACATATTTATGGAAATCACTGGCTTTCAAATGAAGCAGTTTTCTATTTTTAATTGTTTATTGTTTTTAATTTTCTATAATATTATCCAGCTTCTTTTGGTAAGAAATTATTTAGATAAGGATATATCTCATCATTTTAAGACTCCACACACTCCAATATAGAAATATTAATAATAACAAAAATAATACTTTAAAAGCCTATAAAACTTAAATGTTCACCAAAGTTTAGAAAGAATAGAAGGCATTATGTAAGCAGACTTAGCATTTTAAAAACAGTATGCTTATTTAATGTGTTTGCTCATTTGTTTGGATTTTTTTTTTTTTCCATACTGAAAAGATAGTAGCATCTGAAAGTTAAAATGTTCTTAAAAATTAAAGGGACAATCCATATTTATAAGAGCATTAAATGAACTGCTCCTTGTACTTTGCTTTTAATGGTTTATTAATAAACACTTCAGAGAGAAGATACAACAAAGCATGAATTACTCTTATTCAGTGCTTACTATTTGTATTCTTTAACATATATTAGGCATGCCCAAGTGTGCAGAGTGCTATATAGAATGAATAAAAATAGAGTGATTATTAGGCTATATTCTGCGGAGGAATTTACAATAGGTGGTTGATAAATGTGATTTGGCCTCCAATTTTTATGCTAATGTTAAAGGGAGGTCAATAATATCTGAGCAGGAATCTGGAAGAAAACTCCAGGTTCATTGTGGAAAAAGGAATTATATATTATGATTCACAGATAACATGACACAATCCTCTTCATTTTCAAAGCAGTTAAAAAAAAGTCTAACAGACTCTAAGTCTACATCCCAAGTGAAAGTGAAGTCGCTCAGTCATGTCCGACTCTTTGCGTCCCCGTGGACTGTAGCCCACCAGGCTCCTCTGTCCATGGGATTCTCCAGGCAAGAATACTGGAGTGGGCTGCCATTTCCTTCTCCAGGGGATCTTCCCAACCCAGGGATCATAAAACTTTTGATTCTGGTTCCTTTCCTCATATAAGCAAGACCCAGCTAGTTCATATGAAAGATAGAGAGCTCCTTCAACAGCTCACAATAGAAGACTGCATTTTCTTGCAACATCAGCTGAAACAAGGGGTAGGAGGTGGTAGAATCATCTCTGTAGTTAACCACCTCCCAACTTTGAACTCCAGTACTCTTGCCTGGAAAATCCCATGGATGAAGGAGCCTGGTGGGCTACAGTCCATGGGGTCCCTAAGAGTTGGACACAATTGAGCGACTTCACTTTCATTTTTCACTTTCATGCATTGGAGAAGGAAATGGCAACCCACTCCAGTGTTCTTGCCTAGAGAATCCCAGGGATGGGGGAGCCTGGTGGGCTGCCATCTCTGGGGTTGCACAGAGTTGGACACGACTGAATTGACTTAGCAGCAGCAGCAACGACTTTGAACTATGTATCTTTGGGCCTCTTATTTAAACTCTGAAGTCAATGTTTCCACTTGTATTAAAAAGTGATAATAATTAATTCTTAAAAAGAATGAAAGAATTAAATGAG
Organism: Budorcas taxicolor; assembly: GCF_023091745.1. Lineage (NCBI taxonomy): Eukaryota > Metazoa > Chordata > Mammalia > Artiodactyla > Bovidae > Budorcas > Budorcas taxicolor. Next base: position 17,263,730 of record NC_068917.1, on the reverse strand, counting down.
ACAACGTATGAGGTAGTATCTCCTAGAATGGTCATTTAGTAAGTGCTTGCTCAGTATTGAAAATAAAATGAAGAATTTAGTCTTCAGAGACAGAAAATTCTTGAATGACTGACTTTTTGTGATCTCCCTCACTCCTGATGTAAAAAAACCCATTCTTCTTTACTCTCATTTAATTTCTCTCCACATGTTTTTATTCAAGGTGTTATATTACTGAACAATATATCATCTGTTTTTCAGTGTACAATGTATGACTTTTGATAGAGTTTAAACCCATAAAACCATGCTAAGAACTTCACTCATATGCATTACAATTACCCACATACTCATATTTCATGTAAGATTTGACTTCTGTCACTATATTTGGTAATTTTTGTTCGTACAGTTTTGTACTAATGAAATCATATACTTGGCTTATTTCTCTCTTATTTAGACTTCTTTGGCCCAATATAATTTTGAAAATTCATCAGTTTTGCATGCACCAATAATCTCTTCCTTTTACTTGCTAAATACTTTCCATTTTAAGAATAGTCATAATTTATCATTTTACCTGGAGATGAACATTTGAATCATTTTCAGAGTTTAATTTTTATGAATAAAGTTGCTCTGAACATTTATGTAAAAGTCTTTGAAGGGGTATCTATTTTCTTTTCTTCTGAGTAAATACCTAAGAATGAAGTTTCTGGATCCTATGGTATATATTTAAATTTTAAGAAGCTGCCAAATGCTTTTCTGAAGTAGTACTGATATTACACAATGGTAATGGTAGCAATTTACTAGAGTTCCAGTTGCTATACATTCTTATGCTTGGTATTGTTTAACATTTTAAATGTATGTGAAGTGATAGCTTTAGTTGAGGTTTGCCCATTCATAATTAGTAATGATGTTATGTATCTTTTCATACACTTCTTGGGCATTTGAACATCTTAATTAGTGAAGCTTTTGTTTAAATTATGTATCTTATTTTAATGGATTATCTGTTGTTTCATTATTTAGTTAGAAGAGTTATTTTAATCTTCACCAAACAAGTCCCTTGTGGATTCCATTACCAACATGAAAAGTTACTCACCATTACTAATTATCAGGAAAATACAAATCAAAATCACAATGGGCTATCACCTCACATCTGTTAGAATGACTATTATTAAAAATATAAGAAATAACAATTGTTGGTAAGGATGTGGAGCAAAGGGAATCCCATGTGATGTCAATGAGAATGTAAGTTGGTGCAGACACCATGGAAAACAGTATGCAGAGTTCCTAAAAATTAGATAAAAAATAAAACTACCATATGATGCAACAGTTCCACTTTTGAGATTTTATTCAAAGGAAACAAAAACTCTAACTGAAAGAGATATCTGTATCCCCATTTTCATTGTAGTATTATTCATATTAGCTGAGACATGAAAACAACCTGTGACCATGTATGAATGGATTAAAAATGTTGTATATATACACAATAGGATAGTATTCATCTTATCTCATTTTCTATTCATTTAATTTCATTCAAAGAAAAGATATCCTTCCATTTGCAACAACATGAATGGGTATGGAGTGCATTCTCCTGAGATAAGTTAAAGAAATACACATACTGTATGATCTCACTTATAAGTAGAATCTAAAATGCACACACACACACACACAAAATTCATAGATACAGGAACAGATGGAAGTGGGGTGGCAGACAAAATGGGTAAAGGTCAAAAGGTCCAAATTTTCAGATATAAGTAAATCCTGTGGATGTAAGGAACAGCATAGAGAGTCTGGAAAATGAATACATAAGCTATCAAAACTTACAAGATTCAACAAAAGCAGTTTAAAATATAGCAATAAGTGTCTACGGGGGAAAAAAAGAAAGACCTCAAAGAACAATCGAATTATACACTTTAAAGAACTAGAAAAGGAACAAATTAAGCCCAAATTAGTAGAAGAAAGAAAGAGAGCAGAAATGAAAACTAAAAAGGCAACAGAGGGAGTGGGAGGGAAGCTTAAGAGGGAGGGAAAATGCACATATATATATATAACTGATTCATTTTGTAATACAGCAGAAACTAGCAACATTGTAAAGCAATTATATACTCATATAAAAAGACAATAGAAAAAAATAAGAGCTGACTTTTCAAAAAAATAAAAAAGTATCCTTACCTAAACCAAGTAAAAAGTTTTCAAAATTATAATTGAAAGTGAAGACATTATAATTGATATTACATAAATATAAAAGGATCATAAAATTCTGCTATGAACAATTATACATGGATACATTGTACAACCTGCAAGAGTTGAATGATTTCCTGGAAACTTTCAACCTACTAAGAATAAATCCTGAGAAGTACAAAATCTGAACATACATATTAATAATAGGGAAACTGAATCAGTAATCAATAAATTTCCAAAGAAAAGTCCACTCTCAGAAGGCTTCATTGATGAACTCTACTGAATATTAAATAATTTATACCAATATTTCGCAAGCTCTTCAAAAAACTAGTGAAGGAAAGAACAGTTCCAAGCTAATTTTAGAAGGCCAACTCCACCCTGATACCAAAACCAGGCAGTGTCAGTGCATGAAAATTACAGTACAATATCTTTAACGAAATGTAGATGCAAAAATTCTCAAACTATTACAATAACAATTTCAACTATATGTTGAAAGGACTGCACATCATAATTAAGTGGGACTTACATCAGTGATGAGAGGATGAATCAACACTTTGCAAATCAATCAATATGATACACCACATTAACAAATGGAGGGTAAAAGTAACATCATCTCAAATGATACAAAAAAGCACCTAACAAAATTCAACATCTGTTTATGATAAAACTGCCAATAATGAGGTATGGAAGGGACATTTATGTTTTTGTTTATTTGCTGTCCTGTCAGACTCTTTGCAGCCTCAGGACTTGACAGGACCCCAGACTCTTTGGACACCAGGCTCCTCTGTCCATGGGAGTTCCCAGGAAAGAATATTGTGGTGGGTTGCCATTTCCTTCTCCAGGGGATCTTCCCAATCCAGGGACTGAATCCACATATCCTGTGTTGGCAGGTGGATTCTTTACCATTGAGCCACCAGGGAAGCCCCCCTAGAAGGGACATACCTCGAATAATAAACAACATTTATAAGAAGCCCACAACTAACATTATACTCAGTAGTTAAATGTTGAAAAGTTTTCTTTTACGATCAGGTACAGGGCAAGGATGTGTACTCTGACCAATTTTATCCAAAGTGGTACTGGAATTGCTGACAATTAGTCAAGGCAAAAAAATGGCAAGCACATCATAAAGGAAGAAGCAAAGCTCTATTTGTGGATGACATGATATTAAATATAGAAAACCCTAAAGACTCTACAAAAAAGCTGTTAGAATAAATGAAATCAATAAAGTTGCAAGATATAAAATCAACTATAAAAATCAGATTCATCTTTATGCATTAGCAAGAACTTTTCAGAAAGAAAAACCTGGGTAATAATCTCCTATACAATTGTACCAAAAATAGTAAAATATTAGGAATGAATTTAATAAATGAGATGAAAGATCTAAACATAAAGTCTCTAAGAGTTGATGAAAGAAACTGTAGAAAATACAAATAAATAGAAATATATTCCATGTTCTCAGAGTGGAGGAATTAATACTGTTAACTGTCCATATTGCCCAAAGCTATCTACAGATTCAATGCCATGCCTAATCAAATTCTAGTGGCATTTTTCACAAAATTAGGAGAGAAATTCTAAGATTTGTATGACACCAAAATATTGACAAATAATTCTTAGGAAGATACTTGAAGTTGGAGTCATCACAATTCTTGACTTTAACCAAATAGCAAAACTACAGTAATCATAACAGGATGGTAGAAACCTAAAACAAATACAATGATCAAAAGAACAGAACAGAGAGCCCAGAAATAAACTCACACATATCTGAACAATTAATTTTAATGAAGAAGTCAAGAAAATAATACAGAGAAAGCATAGTTTCTTCATAAATGGTAATAAGAAAGCTGGACAGCGAGTTGCAAGAGAATGAAATTGGTACCCTATCTTAAATCCCTCACAAAAATTAACTTGGAAAGAATTAAAAACTCAATCATAAGACATAAAAGATTAAAACTTTTAAAAGAAATATTAGGGAAAACACTCCTTGACTTTGGTCTTAGAAATTAGTTTTGGGAAAACATACCAAAACCACAAGCAGAAAAGCAAAAATCTCCAACTGACACAATGTCAAACTAAGAAGCTCCCATTCAGAAGTAACAAACAAAAAAGCAGCCTACAGAATGGGAGAAAAAAAAAAAACGCAAATATTTTATTGAGTTAAAGGTTAATATCTTAACTATATGAAAACTCATAGAAATAAAAAGCATCTGATTTGAAAGTGGCAGAGAAGAACAAGATGGCAGAGGAGTAGGTTGACATGGAGTACATCTCTCTACACAGATACATCAGGAATACACCTCCAGACACAGAAGTACATACAGAACACCAGCTGAGAATGGACAGGAGGACCTGACCAGTGGAAAAGTATATATAAACCACACAAAACTCAGTAGAACAAAGGAACTAGGGGGAAAAACCCAGGAGTGTTAGTAGGACTGGACCTGCCCTCAGTGGGTGGGGGAACTGAAGCTGGGGTCCAATCCCCACATCAGGGCAACTCTCTGAGTGAGAGGAGAAACATTTAAGGCTGAGAGTGAAACAGCTGATTTGCGGCAACCTAAATGGAATGAGAATCAGACAGTTATTGCTGCAGCCAAAAATACCCTGGACAGGGATGCAGGTTCCTTGGAAGGCGCAGTGGTTAGGAGCTGGAATTTAGGGATTGTGGAGCAATCCCAGGGTGAGGGCTGCTGTTGACTGCAGAGAGACAGGTCAAAGCAATGTGAGGAGGAGACTGTGGTGAGAAATGCCTGTGGAGGAAAGCCGGGCAGCCCTGGAAGCAAGGCGATACTGCTGAGTCACACTGCTGTATCATACAGCTGAGTAGGGGGTGGAGCTATCACAAGAGCCTCTCTCTCTCTACATACCAGCCAGCATTGCAGATGAACAATAGAGAGGCAGGCCCATCAAACGCCTGATACACTGAACTACAGAGTAGGAGCCTACCCAGGGTGCTCCCTTAAGTGACTGAAGTGCCGATCTACAGAGTAGGACCCCAACTGGGGGGGGGGGGGGGGGGCCCTCTATGTGCCTGATGTGCTGAACAACAGAGAAGGACCCCAGGCAAGGGAGTCCTCTAAGTGCCTGAATGGGCAGAGCTATAGAGAAAGACTGGCCAAAGAGGCCTTATGATCGCCAGCTACAAGAGGCCAGAAAAAAGATTCAAGATAGGACCATAACTCCAGGGGAGGAGGCAGATCATGTCCCTCCACACTTTGAGCCACCAGGATGCCCACAAGACAAGCAACTGCACCACCTTCATGCTTAACTCTCACTGGGACAGAGCTGCCATAGGCAAAAAATAAATTCTTGTGTCTATATATGCAGGGCCAATTTGGTCTTATCTAACTCTTTGCGACCCTGTAGACTGTGGCTTGCCAGGCTTCTCAGCCAGGGGGGTTTTCCAGGCAAGAATACTGGAGCATAGTGTCCAATACTGGTTGTCATATCCTTCTAGAGCACTGTATTTCCTGCTGCCCTAGCCTCCGACTTCGCTGAGTACCTGGTGCTGCCAGAATGCCTACAACCCAAGCAACTGTACCACCTCCACACGTGGCCCTCACAGGGGCAGACTCAAGTCCTCCAGGGCAGGCTCAGGAGCAATCCCCAAGGGCCAACCCACATGCAGAGGTAGAAATAAAACCACAACTGAAACCTAGGAGCAGTGTGGCTAAGGAAGAAGACCCAAAACCTTCCCACCAGCTGTATAAGCTGTGGATTAAATGCGCACAACCAACTAGGCAGACTCTGTGTCTATGGAATATATAAAAGGACATGGAGAGCTTCCACAAAAGAAAACATACTAGTTTTGGTAGCTGTGGACATTAGAGGCAAGAAAACACAGGAGCAGGACCAGGTTAGAACCTGAGCTGTTGCCATAACAGGTCCAGAGATCAGCACAGTGTTTGAGGGTATCCTAGGGAGGTGAGGTGAGCTGTGACTCCCAGCTAGGGAAAGGATTCTGACAGCAGTGACTAAAAAACAAACAAACAAACAAAAAATAAACATTTATTATTCTCATATTTTCATTTGTCCTGTACATTCTTTGGACTTTTTTCCCTTCCCCCCCCCCCTTTTTTTCGCCCTCTGTTTGTCAATTTTATTGGCACTACGAAATCTAATTAAACTTTTGAGCTTTTTTCCCCCTCAGTCACATTTTTTATTGTTGTCATAAACCTCTGCCTTTATGTAGGGCTTTTGCATTTCTGCAGAGTTTTCCTTTGTATTTTTTTCTTCCTTATTTTTTCTTTTTTTATAATTTTAACTTTTTAAACCTATTATACTTTTTCTACATTTATTCATTTGTTTACCTATCCTACTGTCTGTTTCCCCTTGCAGTTAGTTATATTTCATGTATATAAACCTTCTTCATCTAACTCTATTTAACTTTGCATATCTATCTTGCTTTCCTTTCTTTCTTTCCTTTCCTCTCAACATATGTGTTAGTTTTGTTTTCATTGCTTTACTCCTCACTTGGCACCATGCTTTAGTTTTTTTTTTTTTTTTTTTCTGGTTTGTGCTTTAGTTAGTTTTCTTCTTAACTGGTAAATATAATTTTTGATATCCTTTGTTCACAAGATCAATCTACTGTACTGTATTTTTGTTGAACTGCTTTCACTTTGCTCATGGGTATATATGTATATGTGTATATTCCATTATTTTAATCATTATTTGCCTGATTTTGTAACTGCCGTTTGTCTGGGGTTCATCTTTAGGTTTTTGTTTTCGGGTATTTGTTTTAATCTCACTTAATGCTATAACAAAATATTTGTGCAGTCTTCATTCCTGACCAGAGATCAAGCCCTGAATCTTCGGAGTGGGAGCACTGACTCCAAGACCCTAGACTACCAGAGAAATAACCTTCAGTTCACTTCAGTTCAGTTGCTCAGTCATGTCAGACTCTTTGTGACCCCATGAATTGCAGCATGCCAGGCCTCCTTGTCCATCACCAACTCCCGGAGTTCACTCAGACTCACGTCCATCGAGTCAGTGATGCCATCCAGCCATCTCATCCTCTGTCATCCCCTTCTCCTCCTGCCCCCAATCCCTCCCAGCATCAGACTCTTTTCCAATGAGTCAACTCTTCGCATGAGGTGGCCAAAGTACTGGAGCTTCAGCTTTAGCATCATTCCTCCAACGAAATCCCAGGGCTGATCTCCTTCAGAATGGACTGGTTGGATCTCCTTGCAGTCCAAGGGACTCTCAAGAGTCTTCTCCAACACCACAGTTTAAAAGCATCAATTCTTCAGCGCTCAGCTTTCTTCACAGTCCAACTCTCACATCCATACATGACCACAGGAAAAACCATAGCCTTGACTAGATGGACCTTAGTCGGCAAAGTAATGTCTCTGCTTTGGAATATACTATCTAGGTTGGTCATAACTTTCCTTCTAATGAGCAAGCATCTTTTAATTTCATGGCCGCAATCACCATCTGCAATGATTTTGGAGACCAAAACAATAAAGTCTGACACTGTTTCCACTGTTTCTCCATCTATTTCCCATGAAGTGATGGAACCAGATGCCATGATCTTCGTTTTCTGAATGCTGAGCTTTAAACCAACTTTTTCACTCTCCTCTTTCACTTTCATCAAGAGGCTTTTTAGTTCCTCTTCACTTTTTGCCATAAGGATGGTGTCATCTGCATGTCTGAGGTTATTGATATTCCTCCCAGCAATCTTGATTCCAGCTTGTGTTTCTTCCAGTCCAGCGTTTCTCATGATGTACTCTGCATAGAAGTTAAATAAGCAGGGTGACAACATACAGCCTTGACGCACTCCTTTTCCTATTTGGAACCAGTCTTGTGTTCCATGTCCAGTTCTAACTGTTGCTTCCTGACCTGCATACAGATTTCTCAAGAGGCAAGTTAGGTGGTCTGGTATTCCCATCTCTTTCAGAATTTCCCACAGTATTCTTGTGATCCACACAGTCAAAGGCTTTGGCATAGTCGATAAAGCAGAAATAGATGTTTTTCTGGAACTCTCTTGCTTTTTCCATGATCCAGCAGATGTTGGCAATTTGATCTCTGATTCCTCTGCCTTTTCTAAAACAAGCTTGAACATCAGGGAGTTCATGGTTCACATATTGCTGAAGCCTGGCTTGGAGAATTTTGAGCATTACTTTACTAGCATGTGAGATGAGTGCAATTGTGTAGTAGTTTGAGCATTCTTTGGCATTGCCTTTCTTTTTGATGGGAATGAAAACTGACTTTTCCAGTCCTGTCACCACTGCTGAGTTTTCCAAATTTGCTGGCACATTGAGTGCAGCACTTTCACAGGATCATCTTTCAGGATTTGAAACAGCTCCACTGGAATTCCATCACCTCCACTAGCTTTGTTCGTAGTGATGCTTTCTAAGGCTCACTTGACTTCACATTCCAGGATGTCTGGCTCTAGATGAGTGATCACACCTTCATGATTATCTGGGTCGTGAAGATGTTTTTTGTAGTTCTTCTGTGTATTCTTGTCACCTCTTAATATCTTCTGCTTCTGTTAGGTCCAGACCATTCCTGTCCTTTATCGAGCCCATCTTTGCATGAAATGTTCCCTTGGTGTCTCTCATTTTCTTGAAGAGATCTCTAGTCTGTCCCATTCTGTTCTTTTTCTCTATTTCTTTGCATGGATCACTGAAGAAGGCTTTCTTATCTCTTCTTACTATTCTCTGGAACTCTGCATTCAGATGCTTTTATCTTTCCTTTTCTCCTTTGTTTTTCTCCTATCTTCTTTTCACAGCTATTTGTAAGCATACTGTTCAGGACACCTCATCTAAATAACAAAACAAAAATACAAACCAAATAATCAGCAGACAGGATTACTACCTCACACAGCCCTGCCCATCAGAGGGAAAACAAACAAACAAACAAACAAACAAACTCAGGAGAAATCTTACCATGTACAAGCTTACACACACCCCTGGTCCAACCTTAGGGGGAAGAAAGAATTCAACACTGAAGCCTGGGAAAAGGAGACCTCAAACACAGTAAGTTTAAAAAAAAAAAAAAAAAATGAAAAGGCAGAGAAATACTACACAAATGAAGGAACAAATTAGAAACATAGAAGTCCAAATAAATGAAGAGGAAATAGGCAAACTACCTGAAAAAAATAATTCAGAATAATGATAGTAAAGATGATCCAAAGCCTTGAAAACAAAATGGAGAAAATGCAAGAAACAATTAACAAAGACCTAGAAGAATTAAAGAGTAAACATACAGAGACAAACAATACAGTTACTGAAATTAAAAATACTCTAAAAGGAACCAATAACTCAATACTGAAGCAGAGGAATGAATTGGTGAGCTAGAAGATAAAATAGTGGAAATAACTTCTGCAGAGTAGAATAAAATGAAAAGAATGAAAAGAACTGAGATAGTCTCATAGACTTCTGGGACAATATCAAATGCAAAAACACTGGAATTATAGGGATCCCAGAAGAAGAAGAGAAAAAGAAACGGTATGAGAAAATTTCTAAAGAGATTATAGTTGAAAATTTCACCAACATGGAAAAGGAAATAGCCAATCAAGTCCTAGACACACAAATAGTCCCATACAGGAAAAACCCAAGGAGAAGCATGCCAGGACACATACTAATCAACCTAACAAAGACTAAACACAAAGAAAGATTAAAAGCAGCAAGGGAAAAGCAATAAGTAACATACAAGGAAAACCAAATACTTTTCACAGCTGATCTTTCAGCAGAAACTCTGCAGGCCAGAAGGGAATGGCAGGATATATTTAAAGTGCTGAAAGGAAAAAATCTACAACCAAGATTACTGTACCCAACAAGGATCTCACTCAAAATTGGTGGAGAAATATAAAGCTTTTCAGACAAGCAAAAATTAAGAGAATTCAGTACCACCAAACCAGCTTTACAAAAAATGTTAAAGGGACCTATATAGTCAAGAAATACAAAAGGAGAAAAAAGCTCTACAAAATCAACCCCAAACAATTAGAAAATGGCAATAGGAATATGTATATCAATAATTACTTTAAATGTAAATGGAACAAATGCCCTAATAAAAGAAACAGACTAGCTGAACGAATATGAAAACAAGACCCCTATATATGCTGTCTACAAGAAACCCACTTCAGACCTCAAGACACATATAGATTGAAAGTGAGAGGATGGAAAAATATATTCCATACAAATGGGAAGCAAAAGAAAGCTGGAGTAGCAATGCTCATCAGACAAAACAGACCTTAAAATGAAGATTACAAGAGATAAGGAAGGACACTACATAATGATCAAGGAATCAATCAAAGAGGAAGACATTACAATCGTAAATATCTATACACCCAATATAGGAGCACCTCAATTCATAAGACAAACACTAACAGATATAAAATGAGAAATTGACAGTAACACAATAACAGTAGCAGATTTTAACACCCCACCCACACCAATGGACAAATCACCAAACAGAAAATTAATAAAGAAATACAAGTCTTAAATGAGATATTAGATGAGATGGATCTCACTGATGTCATCAGGACATTCCATCCAAATGCAGAAGAATACACCTTCTTCTCAAGTGCACACGGAACATTCTCCAGGATACACCACATCCTGTGTCACAAATCAAATCTCAGTAAATTTAAGAAAACTGAAATAGTATCAAGCATTTTCTCCAACCTCAACACTGCTGCTGCTGCTGCTGCTGCTAAGTCGCTTCAGTCATGTCCGACTCTGTGTGACCCCATAGATGGCAGCCCACTAGGCTCCTCTCTCCCTGGGATTCTCCAGGCAAGAAACCTCAACACTATGAGACTAGATATCAATTACATGGAATAAAAAAAAAAACAAACAAAAAACAACTGAAACTGTAAGAAACATAGACACATGGAGATTAAACATTTCTAAGTAACCAACAGGTTACTGAGGAAATCAAAAGGGAAATTTAAAAAAAAATCTAGAAACAAATGGCAATAAAAACACAACAACTCAAAACCTGTGGGATGCAGCAAAAGCAGTTCTAGGAGTGGAGTTTATAGCAATACAATCCCAGTTCAAGAACCAAGAAAAACATCAAATAGACAACCAACTTTACACCTAAAAACACTGGATAAAGAAGAAGAAGAAGAACAACGACAAAAAAACAAAATTATTAGAAGGAAAGAAATTATAAAGTTCCAAGTAGAAATACATGAAAAAGAAATGAAAGAAACAATAGTAAAGATAGTAAAACTAAAAGCTGGTTCTTTGAGAAGATAAACAAAATTGACAAACCTTTAGCCAGACTCATCAAGAAAAAAAGAGAGAAGAATCAAATCAACAAAATTAAAAATGAAAGGGAGAGGTTACAACAGATAATGTAGAAATGCAAAGGATTATAAGAGACTATTAAGAACAACTATATGGCAATAAAATGGATAACCTGGAAGAAATGGACAGATTCTTAGAAAATTTTAATCTTTCAGGACTGAATCAGGAAGAAATAGAAATTATGAACAACTCAAATACAAGCACTGAAATTGAAGCTGTGATCACAAATCTCCCAAAAAGCAAAAGCCCAGGACTAGATGGCTTCACAGGAGAATTCTATCAAACATTAGAGAAGAGTTAATGCCTATTTTTCTAAACGTCTTTCAAAAAATTGCTGAGGAAGGAGCACTTCCAAACTCATTCTATGAGGCCACCATCAACCTGATACCAATACCAGACAAAGATAACACACAAAAAAGAAAACTGCAGGCCAATATCACTGATGAACTTAGATGTAAAAATCCTTGAGAAAATTTTAGCAAACAGAATTCACCAACATATCAAAAAGCTCATATGCCATGATCAAGTTGGGTTTATTTCAGGGATGCAAAGATTGTTCAATATACACAAATCAATCAGTGTGATACACCATATTAACAAATTAAAAGGTAAAAACCATATGATAATTTCAATAGATGCAGAAAAAGCCTTTGAGAAAATTCAGCATAATGTATGATTAAAACTCTTAAAAAATGGGCATAAAACTCTTAAAACTCTAAAAAACCTGCCTCAACATAGTAAAGGCCCCATACAATAAGCCTACAGCAAACATTTTTCTCAATGGTGAAAAACTGAAAGCATTTCCCTTAAGATCAGGAACAAGACAAGAGTGTCCACTTTCACCACTATTATTCAACATAGTTCTGCAAGTCCTAGCTATAGCAATCAGAGAAGAAAAAGAAATAAAAGGAATCCAGATTGGAAAAGAAGAAATAAAGCTCTTACTGTCTGCAGATGACATGATTCTGTACATAAAAAACCCCAAAGATAGTATTGGAAAATTGCTAGAGTTAATCAGTGAATTTAGCAAAGTTGCAGGATACAAAATCAATACACAGAAATTACTTGCATTTCTATATACTAACAATGAAAAATCAGAAAGAGAAATTAAGGAATCAATCCCATTCACCATTGCAACAAAAATAATTAACTATGTAGGAATAAACTTACCTAAGGAAACAAAAGAAGTGTACACAGAAAATTATAAATACTAATGAAAGAAATCAAAGATGACGTAAACAGATGGAGAGATATTCTATGTTCCTGGGTAGGAAGAATCAATATTGTGAAAATGACTATACTACTCAATGCAATCTACAGACTCAATGCAGTCCCTATCAAATTACCGAAGACATTTTTCATGTAACTAGAACAAAAAATTTCAAAATTCATCTGGAAACACAGAAGACCCTGAATAGCCAAAGCAGTCTTGAGAAAGAAGAATGGAGCTGGAAGAATCAACCTTCCTGACTTCAGATTATACTAAATGCTAGAGTCATCAAGACAGTATGGTACTAACACAAAAACAGAAATATAGACCAATGGAACAAGATAGAAATCCCAGAAATAAACCCATACACATATGTGTACCTTATTTTTGACAAAGGAGTCAAGAATATACAAAAGAGTAAAGACAGCCTCTTCAATAAATGGTGCTGGGGAAGCTGGACAGCTACATGAAAAAAGAATTAAATTAGAATACCTCCTAACACCATACACAAAAATAAACTTAAAATGGATTATAGATCTAAATGTAAGACCAGAAACTATAAAACTCTTAGAGGAAAACACTGGCAGAACACTTGATGACATAAATCAAATCAAGATCCTCTATGACCCACCTCCTAGAGTAATGGAAATAAAAACAAAAGTAAACAAGTGGGTGCTGATTAAACTTAAAAGCTTTTGCACAGCAGAGGAAACATTAAGCAAGGTGAAAAGATAATCTGCACAATGGGAGAAAATAATAGCAAATGGAACAACTGACAAAGGTTTAACTTCTAAAATATATAAGCAGCTCATACTACTCAATACCAGAAAAACAACCCAATCAAAAAGTAGGAAAAATACCTAAACAGGCATTTCTCCAAAGAAGACATACAGATATATAACAAACACATGAAAAGATGTTCAACATCACTCATTATTAGAGAAATGAAAATCAAAACTGTGATGTGCTATCACCTCAAAGCAGTCAGAATGGCTATCATTAAAAAGTCTACAAACAATAAATGCTGGAGAGGGTATGGAGAAAACTGAATGCTCTTGCACTGTTGATGGAAATGTAAATTGATACAGCCACTGTAGAAGACAGTATAGATATTACTTAAAAAACTGGGAATAAAACCACCATATGACCCAGCAATTGCACTCCTAGGTATATACCCTGAACAAACCAAAATTGTATCCCATTATACAAACCATCTTCTTTTGTTTTTTTGGGTGTTAGTTCTAAAAGGTCTTGGCATAGACTTGGATAACTGTGATATTGAATGGTTTGCCTTGGAGACGAACAGAGATCATTCTGTCGTTTTTGAGATTGGATCCAAGTACTGCATTTCAGACTCTTTTGTTGACCATGATGGGTACTCCATTGCTTCTGAGGGATTCCTGCCCACAGTAGTAGATATAATGGGCATCTGAGCTAAATTCACCCATTCCAGTCCATTTTAGTTCACTGATTCCTAGAATGTCGACGTTCACCCTTGCCATCTCTTGTTTGACCACTTCCAATTTGCCTTGATTCATGGACCTGACATTCCAGGTTCCTATGCTATATTGCTCTTTACAGCATCGGATCTTGCTTCTATCACCAGTCACATCCACAGCTGGGTATTGTTTTTGCTTTGGCTCCATCCCTTCATTCTTTCTGGAGTTATTTCTCCACTTATCTCCAGTAGCATATTGGGCACCTACTGACCTGGGGAGTTCCTCTTTCAGTATCCTATCATTTTGCCTTTTAATACTATTCATGTGGTTCTCAAGGCAAAAATGCTCAAGTGGTTTGCCATTCCCTTCTCCAGTGGACCACATTCTGTCAGACCTCTCCACCATGACCTGCCCGTCTTAGGTTGCCCTGCAGGCGTGGCTTGGTTTCATTGAGTTAGACAAGGCTGTGGTCCTAGTGTGATTAGATTGACTAGTTTTCTGTGAGTATGGTTTCAGTGTGTCTGCCCTCTGATGCCCTCTTGCAACACCTACCATCTTACTTGGGTTTCTCTTACCTTGGGCGTGGGGTATCTCTTCACAGCTGCTCCAGCAAAGCACAGCCACTGCTCCTTACCTTGGACTAGGGGTATCTCCTTACCACCGCTGTTCCTGACCTTCAATGTGGGATAGCTCCTCTAGGCCCTCCTGCACCTGCGCAGCCACCTCTCCTCGGGTTGCTCCTCCCAGCAGCTTGCCCTGGCCTCGGGCATGGGAGGCTCCTCCCAGCTGCCGACCCTGGCCTCGGGCTCGGGGTGGCTCCTCAGGGTCACCGCCCCTGGCCTCAGGTGCCAGGTGGCTTCTCCAGGCCGCCCCAGACCTTGGACCTGGGATAGCTCCTCCTGGCCGCTGCCACTGACCTCGGACGTAGGGTGTTTCCTTCGGCCGCCACTGACCTTGGATGCGAGGTAGCTCCTCTCGGCCGCCGCCGCTGATCTCGCACAAGGGGTGTTTCCTCCGGCTGCCACTGACCTCATACGCGTGGTGTCTCCTCCCGGCTGCCACCCCTGACTTCGGACGTGGGGTAGCTCCTCCCGGCCGCCACTGACCTCGGACATAGGGTAGCTCCTCTCGGCCATTCCTGCACCATCGCAGCCTGGCACTCTAGGCCGCTGCCCCTGACTTCAGACGTGGGGTAGCTCCTCTTGGCCGTGCTTAGTGCGCCGGCTCTCGCAGCCACCGACACTTAGTATGTCGGCTCTCTTAGAACAAACAAACAAAAAAGATGTCCTTTTCATTATAGGGGACTGGAATGCAAAAGTAGGAAGTCAAGAAACACCTGGAGTAACAGGCAAACTTGGCCTTAGAATGCGGAATGAAGCAGGGCAAAGACTAATAGAATTTTGCCAAGAAAATGCACTGGTCATAGCTGACACCCTCTTCCACCAACACAAGAGAAGACTCTACACATGGATATCACCAGATGGTCAACACCGAAATCAGATTGATTGTATTCTATGCAGCCAAAGATGGAGAAGCTCTATACAGTCAACAAAAGCAAGACCAGGAGCTGACTGTGGCTCATATCATGAACTCCTTATTGCCAAATTCAGACTCAAATTGAAGAAAGTAGGGAAAACCACTAGACCATTCAGGTATGACCTAAATCAAATTTCTTATGATTATACAGTGGAAGTGAGAAATAGATTTAAGGGCCTAGATCTGATAGATAGAGTGCCTGATGCACTATGGAATGAGGTTCGTGACATTGTACAGGAGACAGGGATCAAGACCATCCCCATGGAAAAGAAATGCAAAGAAGCAAAATGGCTGTCTGGGGAGGCCTTACAAATAGCTGTGAAAAGAAGAGAAGTGAAAAGCCTAGGAGAAAAGGAAAGATATAAGCATCTGAATGCAGAGTTCCAAAGAATAGCAAGAAGAGATAAGAAAGCCTTCTTCAGTGATCCATGCAAAGAAATAGAGGAAAACAACAGAATGGGAAAGACTAGAGATCACTTCAAGAAAATTAGAGATACCAAGGGAACATTTCATGCAAAGATGGGCTTGATAAAGGACAGAAATGGTTTGGACCTAACAGAAACAGAAGATATTAAGAAGAGGTGGCAAGAATACACGGAAGAACTGTACAAAAAAGTGCTTCATGACCCAGATAATCATAATGATGTGATCACTAATCTAGAGCCAGACATCTTGGGATGTGAAGTCAAGTGGGCCTTAGAAAGCATCACTACGAACAAAGCTAGTGGAGGTGATGGAATTCCAGTGGAGCTGTTTCAAATCCTGAAAGATGATACTGTGAAAGTGCTGTACTCAATATCCCAGCAAATTTGGAAAACTCAGCAGAGGCCACAGGACTGGAAAAGGTCAGTTTTCATTCCAATTTTAAAGAAAGGCAATGCAAAAGAATGCTCAAACTACCGCACAATTGCACTCATCTCACATGCTAGTAAAGTAATGCTCAAAATTCTCCAAGCCAGGCTTCAGCAATACGTGAACTGGGAACTCCCTGATATCCAAGCTGGTTTTAGAAAAGGCAGAGGAATCAGAGATCAAATTGCCAACATCCACTGGATCATGGAAAAAGCAAGAGAGTTCCAGAAAACATCTATTTCTGCTTTATTGAATATGCCAAAGCCTTTGACTGTGTGGATCACAAGAAACTGTGGAATACCAGACCACCTAACTTGCCTCTTGAGAAATCTGTATGCAGGTCAGGAAGCAACAGTTAAAACTGGACACGGAACACCAGACTGGTTCCATATAGGAAAAGGAGTACGTCAAGGCTGTATATTGTCACCCTGCTTATATAACTTCTATGCAGAGTATATCATGAGAAACGCTGGACTGGAAGAAACACAAGCTGGAATCAAGATTGCCGGGAGAAACATCAATAACCTCAGATATGCAGATGACACCACCCTTATGGAAGAAAGTGAAGAGGAGCTAAAGAGCCTCTTGATGAAAGTGAAAGAGGAGAGTGAAAAAGTTGGTTTAAAGCTCAGCATTCAGAAAACGAAGATCATGGCATCTGGTTCCATCACTTCATGGGAAATAGATGGAGAAACAGTGGAAACAGTGTCAGACTTTATTGTTTTGGTCTCCAAAATCACTGCAGATGGTGATTGCGGCCATGAAATTAAAAGATGCTTGCTCATTAGAAGGAAAGTTATGACCAACCTAGATAGTATATTCAAAAGCAGAGACATTACTTTCCCATCAAATGTCCATCTAGTCAAGGCTATGGTTTTTCCAGTGGTCATGTATGGATGTGAGAGTTGGTCTGTGAAGAATGATGAGAGATGAAGAATTCATGCTTTTGAACTGTGGTTCTGGAAAAGAGTCCTGAGAGTCCCTTGGACTGCAAGGAGATCCAACCCGTCCATTCTGAAGGAGATCAATCCTGAGATTTCTTTGGAAGGAATGATGCTGAAGCTGAAACTCCAGTACTTTGGCCACCTCATGCGAAGAGTTGACTCATTGGAAAAGACTCTGATGCTGGGAGGGATTGGGGGCAGGAGAAGGGGACGACCGAGAATGAGATGGCTGGATGGCATCACGGACTCGATGGACGTGAGTCTGAATGAACTCTGGGAGCTGGTGATGGACAGGGAAGCCTGGCGTGCTGCGATTCATGGGGTTGCAAAGAGTCTGACACGACTGAGTGACTGAACTGAACTGAACTGATACAAACAATGTATCCCATTATTAATTGCAGCACTATTAAATAGCTACAACATGGAAACAACCTAGATGTCCATCAACATATAAATGGATAAAGAATTTGTGGTACATATACATAGTGGAATATTACTCAGCCATTAAAAGAACAACTCTGAGTCAGTTCTAATGAGGTGGATGAACCTAGAATCTATTATATAGAGTGAATGAAGTCAGAAAGAGTAAGATAAATATTGTATTCTAATACATATGTCCTTCCCTTGTGGCTCAGCTGGTAAAGAATTTGCCTGCAATGCGAGAAACCTGGGTTTAATCCCTGGATTGGGAAGATCCCCTGGAGGAGGGAAAGGCTACCATTCCAAGAGAACTTCCCTTGTGGCTCAGAGGTAAAAGTGTCTGCTTGCAATGAGGGAGACCTGGGTTTGATCCCTGGGTGGGGAAGATCCACTGGAGAAGGAAATGGCAACCCATTTCAGGATTCTTGCCTGGAAAATCTCATGGACTGAGGAGACTGGTGGGCTGCAATTCATGGGGTCACAAAAAGTCGGACACAACTGAGCTACTTCACTTTCACTTTCACTTTGTCAACACATGTGTACAGAATCTAATAAAATGGTACTGAAGAATTTATTTACAGGGCCGCAATGGAGAAATAGACATAGAGAGTAGACTGTGGACATGGGGGGAGGGGAGGAGAGGGTGAGACATGGAAAGAGTAACATGGAAACTTACATTACCTATGTAAAATAAACAGTGAACAGGAATTTGCTATTTGGCTCAGGAAACTCAAACAGGGGCTCTGTGTCAATCTAGAGGGGTAGGATGGGGAGGGAGATGGGAGGGAGGTCAAACAGGAGGATATATATGTATATCTATGGCTGATTCATGTTGTGGTTTGAGAGAAAACAACAAAATTCTGTAATGCAATTATACTTCCATAAAAATTTTAAAAATAAAAGAAATAAAGTGGCAGAGAACCTAAATATGTTTCCAAAGAAGACATACAAATGGTCAAGATGTATATGAAAAGATGCACAACATCACTAATCATTAGAAAAATGCAATCAAAAATTACAGTGAGATATCATTGCATACCTGTTGTTATTGTTGTTCAGTCACCAAGTTGTGTCTGACTCTGTGCAACCTCATGGACCACAGCATGCTAGGCCTCCCTGTCCCTCACCATCTCCTGGAGGTTGCTCTAGTTCATGTCCATTGAATCATTGATGCCATATGACCATCCTATTCTCTGTCACCCTCTTCTCCATTAGAATACCTAATTATTAAGAGAAGAGATAACAAGTGTTAGCAAAGATGTATAGAAAAGGAAAGTTTTGTGCACTACTGGTAGGAATGTAAATTGGTTCAGCCACTATGTAAAACAGTAGAGAGGTTCCCCCCAAAATTAAAAATAAAACTACCATATGATCCAACCATCCCATATCTGGATATATATTCAATGAAATAAAAACAAGATATCAAAAAGATAATTGAACTCTCATGTTTATTGTGGCATTATTCACAACAGCCAATCTGTGTCTGAGAATGGATTAATTAATCAAGAAGGTATGGCATATATTTTACACACACACACAAAAAGGAATTTTATTCAGCCATCATAAAAGGAAAATCCTACCATTTGCAACATGGATGGAGCTTGAGGGTATTAGGTTAAGGAAAATAAGTCAGTGAACAATATGACATATACATGAAATCTAAAAAATAAGAGTATAACTTATGTAAACAGATAGTAGAAAAATGGCTATAAGAGATTGGACATGGAAAATATGGATGTTCTAAACAGTGCAAACTCCCCCCAGCTTAGTTGATATCATTATTACTGTGATATTATACTATTTTTGATATTGAATGTTACCATTGTGATATTATCTCCCCATCTCTGATTCTAGCAATAGAGGAATACATAAATGATCTGTTTTCAGACTCAAAATCACAGGATAAAAGTTACATAAGAGAAATAACCATCTTCAAAGGGGATTTTAGTCACTTTAAGAATGAAGTATGGAATCTAGCATCATAGGTAATCTCAGTGGGAATGCATCCTCATCAATATGTTCTTACTATGACAAATTAAAACAGGGCTTCTCATTGGCCATTGGTATAGAGAAAAATTTAACTCTAGCTATAGGCTCTCCATAATAAGTAAATATTTCACTCTCTTAATTTCTTCAACCTTGAGACAAGTTTCTAACTTTCAAGTTTATTGTGTTTAGGAAGTTAAAATGCTGGAAAACAAACCATTAGAGAAACCACCAATGGCACTGAGAGATACAACATTGGTGTTGATCTTGTTTGTTTTACTGATTCAATTCCAACATATTCATTTTACTTTAAATACTTTTTTAAAAATAAGTAAATGAAGCAAATGCTTATAGAAATCATCTAGGTTTGAGTACTTAAAGCAGAAGTATTATTTCAAAGTGGTATTTTCATTGCTATTTATTTATCTTCAGCAATTGTGACTGTAGCAAGGATATGACAGAATGCCCTGTGATAGAAGGAATACATACATATCTTAAAAATGTCAAAGTACTTCTAGCACTTCCTAAGTGTTTGATACTATGCTAAGTGTAGGAAACACATTAATGAAAGGCAGTGAAGAAGACTGATAAGTGTTTACAGTGCAGTGTGACACAGTTAGGGGCTGGTAGGTTGAACAACAGCCCCCAAAGATACCCATTTCCTAATCATCAGAACCTGTGAATGCTACATTAAATGGGAAGAGATTTTGCAGATGTGACTAAGGATCTTGAAAAGAGGAGATTTTCCTGTATTGTCCATCTGGGTATGATATAATCACAAGGTTTCTGTTGGGAAGAAGAGAATTTTTCCTCTACCCTTCTAAGTTCCTCTGGACAGTCTAAATTAAATTGACGTAAAGTAAACTTATGTAAGGGCTTCCCTGGCAGCTCAGTGGTAAAGAATCTACCTGCAATGCAAGAGACATTGTTTCGATCTCTGGGTCAGTAAGATCTTCTGGAGGAGGACATGGCTTTCCACTCCAGTGTCCTCTCTGGGAAAATCCCATGGACAGAGGAGTCTGACAGGCTACAACGCATGGGGTCACAAAAGAGTGGGACAAGACTTAGTGACTAAATAACAACGACAAACACATGAGAGAGACTCGGGAAAAGTAACCTGTCAAAACGGCCAAAACCTTCATCTTAAATATCATCTTGAGTAAAACACAAAATAGAATGTTGAAGGTAGTGGTTTGGGACTTCAAATGGGAGGAAGTCAATTCATCAGAAGATGGAAAAGCAAAAGTTGAGTGAACAAGTGTTTTCTGGACCCTACAGAGATAATGGGACACAGAATGGACCCTGAGCTCTAGGTTCTGTTTCTGCCACCACATGCAGCTTATATTCTTTACATATATCTCAGGTGACAGCTTTATGCCAGGAACAGGCCCTCTAAGATCTTTTAGGCAGTGAGGGGAAGGAATGAAGTTTCTCTCTGAGTCTTTTGGGCTTCAATTCTTTTTTTTGCAAAATTATCTACATGCCAAAGAGACATTCTGAAGCCACAAATTTTTCTCTCCTACAGTGCTAAAGAGAGGCAGACACCAGGCGTTTTGGCACTGAAGACCATGTGACTACGGAAGCAAGATGCTATTTCTCTTGGCTTTCAATACTGGAGTAGGCAACATGAACCAAGGACCATGGGGAATATAGCTCTAAAAGCTATACAAGGGCAAGGAAGTTGCCTTTCCCCTAGGGCCCCCAGGAGGAGTCAGACTCTGCAGACACCTTGACTTCAATCCAGCAAGATTGTTTTAAACATTTGACCTCCAAAATTTTATAAACATGTGTTGTTTTCAGTCAATTCTGTATTAAATTTTTAGGACAGTCATAGGAAACTGATGCATATTTTATTGGAGAAGGAAATGACAACCCACTCCAGTGTTCTTGCCTTGAGAATCCCAGGGATGGGGGAGCCTGGTGGGATGCCATCTATGGGGTCGCAAAGAGTCGGACACGACTGAAGCGACTTAGCAGCAGCACAGCATATTTTAAAATCCCTACTCCGAAGCTCTTTCACTGTATTTTAATGACTATTTTTATTCTCTTAAAATAGTTCAGCTAGAATTCCATCACCTCTGCCAGCTTTGTTTGTAGTACTGTTTCCTAAGGCCCGCTTGACTTCACATTCCAGGACATCTGGCTCTAGGTGAGTGCCTTTCAGAAAAGTGCAGAAGAAGGAAAGGTGTTGGCCATTTGGCTCACCAAGAATTTTGCTTTACAAAGTGCTAACGATATTACTGGCTCAGTGGACGCTCATAATCATAGGAAAGGCATAACCCTGTGGGAAGGGAATTTGGAAACAGAAAGATCTACAAACTCTGAGTGTCCTATGAAATAACCAACTAACCTTGGTTGGCCTCTGATGTATTTGTAAAATGGAGGTAATACCTGTAATATCTCAGCACATGTTAGACTTCCAATATCTATAGCTATATATAAGGTGGATGGGAAATCTGTTATTGATGCACTCATTTAATGATTGGGGAATGTGGAGGCAGAGGGAAATTGTTACATGAAGAGTTGAGAGCAGAGCTGGGGCTGGATCTGAGGTCTTCTGATGAGAATTACAGAAAGTTACCTGCCAATAATTATGGGCCAAATTTTTAACTAAATGTAAGTTCAAGAAAAAGAGTCCTCTTCAAGATGAAACTTCAAAACACAAGTAAACATAAATTATATATTTTATTTTTCAAATGAACTCTGAAACCATTAACAATAAAGAGTTTATACTTTAAAAAGGCTCTTGTTTTTAAGGAAAGAGTTCAGATGAAGGAACTTCATGCTAGATCTTTGTTGAAGATGGAATCCACAGAAAGAGTAGCAACAGGAAGGGCAGTGTTATTTCTGATATAATATTTGTATATATTTATTTATAGTAAGGCACCTAAACTGCTTTACTGAGTGACATATTAATATTGCTAAAGGTAAATCTAACTGTTTAAAGTTATTTCAATTACTTCTTACTGAAGAAAATGCCAAAGAATGCTCAAACTACCACACAATTGCACTCATCTCACATGCTAGCAAAGTAATGCTCAAAATTCTTCAAGTCAGGCTTCAACAGTACATGAACTGTGAACTTCCAGATGTTCAAGCTGAATTTCGAAAAGGCAGAGGAACCAGAGATCAAATTGCCAACATTCATTGGCTCTGTTGGATCATTGAAAAATCCAGAGAGTTCCAGAAAAACATCTACTTCTGCTTTATTGACTGTGCCAAAGCCTTTGACTGTGGATCACAACAAACTGTGGAAAATTCTTCAAGAGATGGGAATACCAGACCACCTGACCTGCCTTCTGAGAAATCTGTATGCAGGTCAAGAAACAACAGTTAGAATTGGACATGGAAGAACAGCCTGGTTCTAAATTGGGAAAAGGAGTATGTCAAGGCTGTATATTGTCACCCTGCTTTTTTAACTTATATGCAGAGTACATCATGAAAAATGCTGGGCTGGATGAAGCACAAGCTGGAATCAAGATGCTGTGAGAAATATCAATAACATTTGATATACAGAGGATACCACACTTTTGGCAGAAAGCAAAGACGAACTAAAAAGTCTCTTGATGAAAGTGAAAGAGGAGAGTAAAAATGTTGGCTTAAAACTCAACATTCAGAAAACTAAGATCATGTCATCCAGTCCCATCACTTCATGTCAAATAGATGGGGAAGCAATGGAAACAGTGCCAGACTTTATTTTGGGGGGCTCCACAATGACTGCAGATGGTGACTGCAGCCATGAAATTAAAAGATGCTTGCTCCTTGGAAGAAAAATTATGACAAAATTAGACAGCATATTAAAAAGCAGGGACATTACTTTGTCAACAAAGGTCCGTCTAATCAAAGTTATGGTTTTTCCAGTGATCATGTATGGATGTGAGAGTTGAACTATAAAGAAAGCTGAGTGTTAAAGAATTGATGCTTTTGAACTGTGGTGTTGGAGAAGACTCTTGAGAGTCTCTTGGACAGCAAGGAGATCCAACCAGTCCATCCTAAAGGAAATCAGTCCTGAATATTTATTGGAAGGACTGATGCTGAAGCTGAAACTCCAATACTTTGGCCACCTGATGCAAAGAATTGACTCACTGGAAAGATTGAAGATGGGAGGAGAAGGAGTTGACAGAGGATGAGATGGTTGGATGGCATCACCGACTCAATGGTCATGAGTTTGAGTAAGCTCCAGGAGTTGGTGAAGGATAGGGAAGCCTGGCGTGCTGCTGTCCATGGGTTCTCAAATAGTTGGACACAACTGAGTGACTTAACTGAACTGATGAAAATGTTTTATTAGCAAAAAGTGAAAAGTGTGAAAGTGTTAGTCAGTTCTATCTGTTTGCGAACCTACGGACTGTAGCTTGACAGGCTCCTCTGTCCATGGAATTCTCCAAGCAAGAATACTGGAGTGGGTAGGATCAAACCTAGGTCTCCTACATTGAAAATGAATTCTTTACCATGGTGTCTTGGAGACACCACGGAAGCAGTAAAAGTTGAGGGCTTATTTTAAGGGAACGTCTTTTGGTGTGTGTGATTTTGCTTTGTGTAAGTAGTTTAGATGAACTATGTGTGTTTCTATTCTACAGGGTTGGTGTGAAGTCACTGATGCTGTGAGTGGTATTAATAAAATTCTGTGCAATGACAGCCTAATATCTTCATGTGTACTACATGTCTCCAATATAGGAATAAGAATGTGCATTTTGAAAAACCTTTCAACCATGTTTTTCAACTTTTTACCTCTTAACATGTAAAATGTATATCCATGTTCTTTTCATAAGTTTCAAGTAAAATACAAATACTATTAAATTAATATTTAAGTGTGATACATTAAGCTTGGGCATATTTTATTTAGGGTACTTTTCATGGTGAACTGATTTTGAATTACCTGTTTTCACTTTTATTTCCTTAAAAATTGTATTTTAATATCAAATATATTTGGAAATTTAAAAAAAATGTTCACTGTGCTAATGTTACTACCTCCAATAATACTGAGTGTTTAATAGATACAAAGTGTTTTAAAATGTCAAATTGAAACAAAAAATTCTAATGCATGCTTTTATAGTAAGAAATAGAGGAGGGGTTCATAGCTAGTCATTGCAAACCATATATTTATTATGCTTATTTGCTACTACATCTGAATGATGAGTTGGGGAATTTACTCCAAAGGGAAATTAAACACAGTGTTGGAGCTCTGAGGCATGAATCAGCTTCAGATTCTCTCATACATTAGTATATTTTGGGTCTCTGGGATGCAGGAGGATTCTTTACCATCTGAGTCACCAGGAGAGCCCTATGAAGATCCACAGTAATTGTCAAAGCATTGGATCTGTTTTATTATTTTAATAGAGTTGTATACATATTTGAATTAAACATTTCTGCTTTAACATTTGCTGTAAATACAAATTCAAGAATCTAGCTGCATCTTCATACAATATTTTTTTAAATATTAGGTTTTTCGGTTAATAGAGTCAATATTTTTTTCAATGCTGAATACAGATAGGAGTGAAGTGGGTACAGTGGTTAAGAAAACTAATTTTTGAATCAGACCGTTCAGGATCAAATCCAGGCTCAAATACTTCTTCCCAAATCTGAATGAGCTTCCAACTTGGCAAGGGAGGATGAAATTCTTTATATGGTTTTAGCAGCAGGGAATAAGCAGTGTTCACCTTATTTCAGGATTAGTTGGTCAAGGTCAATTCTCAGAGGGAAAAATGCTTCTTGTTAATTTATCAGCCATTGCTTGAACACTTAAATTTTACCAACAGAGAAGATTTAGTGGCTAAGATATGCATGAGTGAATTCAGAGACACGGGCCACAAAAGAAAAACAGACACAATGGATTACATCAAGATAAACTCCAGTGCATCAAAAAACGCAGCCAACAGAGTGAAAAGGCAAACTATGGAACGAGAGCAAACACTTGTAAATCCTGTTTGATAAGGGATTGGTGTTCAGAAAATAAAAAGAACTTCTACAACTCAACAATAACAAACAAGCTGAGTAAAAACTAGGCAAAGGACTTGAAATGATATTTCTTCAAAATATATATACAAGTGAATAACTGGCACAGAAAAACATGCTCAACATCACTTGTCAGGAAAATGCAAACCATAACTACAATAAGACACTACCTATGTCTTTATAAGATGGCTACTTGAAATAAAAAGCACAAAATAGGAAGTATTGGTAAGGATATGGAGAAACTGGAACTCTTGTGCCTTGTTGGTGGGGGTGTAAAATCCTAAAGCTCCTGTGGTAAACCATATGGTGGTTATTCAAAAAATAAGTGGCAGAATTCCCATCAGTTCAGTTCAGTTCAGTTCAGTCACTCAGTCGTGTGCGAATCTTTGCGACCCTATGCAATTCCACATTTGGGGACATATATTGCTAAAAGAATTGAAAGTCCCTATGAGACTTAAAGAGAAGAGACAAAGAGAATTTTACTCAAAGAGAATTGAACAGTCAGGTTCACAGCAGCATTCACGATAGCCAAGAGGTAGAGGAAAACCATTGCTTTGCTAACAAAGATCCATATAGTCGATGCTATGGTTGACCAGTAAACAGGTATGGACGTGAGAGTTGGACCATAAGGAAAGCTGAGGGCCGAAAAATTGATGCTTTTGAATTGTGGTGTTGGAGAAGACTCTTGGGAGTCCCTTGGACTGCAAGGAGTTTCAACCAGTCCATCCTAAAGGAAATCAGTCCTGAATATTCATTGGAAGGACTGATGTTGAAGGTAAAGCTCCAATACTTTGGCCACATGATGCAAAGAACTGACTCATTGGAAAAGACTCTGATGCTGGGAAAGATGAAGGCAAGAGGAGAAGGGGACAGCAGAGGATGAGATGGTTGGATGGCATCATCGACACAATGGACATGAGTTTGAATAAGCTTTGGGAGTTGGTGATGGACAGAGAGGCCTGATGTGCTGCAGTCCATGGGGGTCACAAATAGTTGTACATGAATGAGTGACTGAACTGACTGAGAGGCAGACCAAGTATTCATTTATGGATGAGTGAAGTGAAGTGAAGTGAAACTCACTCAGTCTTGTCTGACTCTTTGTGATGCCGTGGACTAGTCCATGGATTTCTCTAGGCCAGAATACTGGAGTTCGTAGCCTTTCCCTTCTCCAGCAGATCTTCCCAACCCAGGGATTGAACCCAGTTCTCCTGCATTGCAGGTGGATTCTTTACCAGCTGAACCACAAGGGAAGCTACCCGATAGCTCAATTGGTAAAAAAATCCACCTGCAACGCAGGAGACCCTGGTTCGATTCCTGGGTTGGGAAGATCTGCTGGAGAAAGGATAGGGTACCCACTCCAGTAATCTTGGGCTTCCCTTGTGGCTCAACTGGTAAAGAATCCACTTTCAATGTGGGAGACCTGGGTTTGGTCTCTCAGTTGGAAAGATACCCTGGAGAAGGGAAAGGCTATGAACTCCAGTATTCTGGCCTGGAGAATTCCATGAACTAGTCCATGGGGTTGCAAAGAGTCGGACACGACCGAGCAACTTTCACTATGGATGAGAGGATAAATTCAAAGTGGCATATTTATGCATTGATTATCATTCGGCATTAAAAGGGAAAGACATTCTGACACACTCTATGATATGTGTGAAACTTGAGGTCATTATGCTAATTTAATTAGCCAGTCACAAAAAGACAAACACATTTCCACCCATATTCTGTATCTAGAGAAATCAAATTCATGACAGAAAATGGAGTGACTATTGCAAAGACTGTGGGTAGAAAGGAAAGAAGAGTTGTTGTTTAAAGGGTATAGAGTTGGTTTTTTAAGATAAAAAGACTTCTGAAGATTGGCTTCACAACAATGTAAAGGTTCTTAATATTACTGAACTGTACACTCAAAATGATTGAGATGGTAAAGTTTTTGTTATGTGTATTTCACTAGAATTAAAGGAAAAAAGAGTGGGTGAAAAAAAAATGAAGTGTAGGTGGGGACCTTCTGTTATCTCTCAGGGCACTATTAGACAAGCTATTCAGCTCTCTGCCTTAGTTTTCTCATATTTAAAAGAATAGCATCTTCCTTGTTGAGAAGATTAATGAGTTTATACAAGTAACATTCAAAACAATTTCTGAACACAATAGCACTATAAAACTGTTCACAGTTACTACTACTATTCAAGCAAAATTACTTTCAGCAGTAGAGGACAGCTGTAGGGAAAATTGCCTATGGATGCAAGAAGAGTGAAAACCATTGAAAGTTGGATCATCATCTCAGTAGTATGAAAAAAGTTATCTCCAGAAGTATCTTTTATCAATTTATGATAAACTTTTTCTTTTTTTTTTTTTTTAAAGTAATCTGCTTAGCTTCCAAGATACTTATCAAAATATGCTGGGCAATACTTCATTCCAAACTTCAAATTTCTCTTAAAGCTTACTTTGTATATCAAAAGAACTTTACACCCGAATTTGATTTCTCTTTAATTCACTGTGGATAGAAGTGTCCATGAGTCTGTTTTGTAAGTAAATTTGCCATTGTGAGGGGAAAAAAATAGTGCCAATAGTATTTTCAGAGAAGCAAAGTTTGGAAATATAACTGTTTGCTATCACAGAAATTCAGTACATGGCAACTGGTCACAGAACGACACAATTCTCCAAGGATAAGTCTTTGCAGAACATTACGGCAGGAGTAACTATGACTCTTTTAAGGTACCCAAATTCCTGGTCATCCAATTAGTGTGCACATGAATGGATGAAGAGCTTCCCAGGTGGTGCTAATAGTAAAGAAACCTCCCGCCAGTGCCGCACATAAGAGACATGGGCTAAGTCTCTGGGTCAGGAAGATCTCTTGGAGAAGGAAATGGCAACCCACTCCAGTATTCTTGCCTGGGGAATCCCATGGACAGAGGAGCTTAGCAGGCTGCAGTCCATAGGGTCACAAAGAGTCAGACACGCCTGAAGCAATTTAGCATACAACATAATCCACAGGGGGACATAACTTAGAGGGGATACTTCTGTGAGTTTTAACATGGCCAAAATTTCCTAAAATTTGAAAATGGTATAAGTGAACTAAAGCTGTAACAGGTAAGATGCAAACATGTAAATAGCTTTATATTATTTGTATCACTTTAGGAAAAGGTCACATTAATCTGTTTGTAAATGCTATCTCATTTTCTAAGTGCTGTGCTTAGTTGCTCAGCAGTAATCTCAATAATAATGAATGACTTTATATACTTTCAGAAGCTGTAATTAGTACTGTTGCTTTTGGGATGAACATAGTGGGCTTTAGCATGATTTTTTTTCCTCATACCTTTTTCTTGCAATATATAAAAAAAAATAAGCTGCTCATTACAATTTTAAAAGAAGTAATTTTTGAAAATCGCCATTTACTTTTATCCATCCTATAAAATTCAGCGTTGCCTTTCATTAAATGTTTTCATGAGTCCATAAAAAGGACTAAATTTATTATTTCATCTTCTTTTATTTCCTGTATTTACCCTTTGACAGAGGTGCTAATGAGCAACAAATTGGTGCTAAAAACAATCCTTAGGAGGAAGGAAGCTGGAGTCTGAAGACTGGTTTGAAAAAGTTATCAACAGAGTAATCAGTCCCTAAATAAAATATGCAGTTTATTCCAAAGTAAAGTCAAGAATTTCTGTGCTTCATTTGAAATTATATAAACAGAGAATTAAGTGGCCAGAGTCACATTTTACTTTCTTTGGAATTTTTTTGACTTGACCATCATTGACATCATCCCTCAAGACAAAACAGGTTCTATTATGTAAAAAATAGGGTTATTGTTTCACTCAGGGAGTTCTTAAGGAGGGAGACCAAGATATCTGATATTAACATATCCAAAAATGTCTCACAGTTTGGGCTATCCTATTTTTGCTATATTACAACTAGAATATCTAATGAACGTGGAATTAACAGTCGAGCCTGGTTCATCTTTCGGTAAATTTGATCATTAAATTGTATCTAGTGCTCACATTTCTCATTTTTATGTTCTGTGCCATTTTACACATTATATGGAACACTTTTCTCTTCTTCCAGAGATTGAGAATCTTTCTGCTTTTTTTGTTTGTTTGTTTGTTTGTTTGCACAGCTTGTGGGATCCTAGTTCCCTGACCAGGGATCAAACTCAGGCCCTTGGCAGTGAGACCACTGGACCACAAGGGAATTCCTAATCCTTGTGCTTTTTAAAAATTGTAACACTTTTCTCTTTGCCTTGTATATATTTTCAAACCCTGTTCTCCCCAGCAGCATCTCTTACTAGCCACATATTTATGAATACACATTCAGATTTCCAGTGGTTTTCACCAATGTCTAACTGTAACATAGAACATTCATCTTTATAAAAATATTTACAGTCATAAAAATGCAACACAATTTTTGTACAGATGCTTCTGTGGAATACATTGTTTCCTTCTACCCCTTAAAGGTGTAGGTTTAAGTCACAACACCCCAGTGCCTCAGAATAGAATTGTATTTGGACACAGGAGCTTTAAATGAAGTGATTGTGTGCATGTGTGCCCAGTCACACAGCCAGGTCCTACTCTTTGCAGCCCCATGGACCATAGCTCACCATGCTCCTCTATCCATGGGATTCTCCAGGCAAGAATATGAAGTGCATTATCATTTCCTTCTCCAGGGGATCTTTTTTTCTGCATTGGCAGATGGATTCTTTACCACTGCACCACCTGGTAAGCCTCACATGAAGTGATTAGGGTGGGACCAAATCTAATATAATTGGTGTCCTGAAAACGATGACAATGTGAAGACAGGGAGAAGACAACCATCTACAAGCTATGGACAAAAGCCTAGCAGAGATCCTTCCCTCAGGGCTATAAGAAAAAACCAAACCTGCTGACAGCTTGGTCTTAGACTTTAAGCTTCCAATCTGAGACAATGAATTTGTTGTTTAAGCTACCTAGTCAGTGGTGCTTTGTAATGGTAGCCCCAGCAAAGAAGCAAAACCACCCATTTCAATATTCCTAAAAACACATCACAAAGGTCACTGCCTGGTATGTCTATAAGTGCAGACAAAACTCTTCAGGGAGGCAGGCATTGCAATCTTCTATTCTTATGTATATACAACTCCATGGGATAAAATTAAATAAATATATATTTATTTAGTATATATTATGTTTAAAACAGAACAACACCATAGAGGATAAAAATTCTCTCCTCTCAAGAAACACAAGTCCAAATGAGACTGAAAAATATGCAAATCATTCATTTATTCTTAAATATGTACAATTTTAGAACAACGTTGATGGCAATAAACTCACTACAAGGCAGATCAAAGCTACCTGAGAAGAGTAGTTATTGTAAAAGGATTGGGGGAAAGATTATTTCCAAATGGGTATATTGGGCTATGCTTTCTAGAAAGGGTATCTAAACTGAACCTTATGAACAATTTTCCACTTCTTAAGAATTGTGGAATAGATAAAAAAAGAATGGCCTGTGATAAACTATAGATATTAAATTAAGGAGGGCACATTCAAGAAAACAAAGTAAGGATAGTCATTTGGAGAAATAATGAAAAAAAAGAGAAAATATCAATACTTCAGAATACTTAAACTTATTAAGAATAAAGCAAAGTATAAGGGAGTGAGTAAGATACTAGAGAGATAAGCTACTATTCAGTACTAAGTATTAAACAATATTTTTATCAACAGTGTTTTTTAAATCTTATAGGCCAATTTGTTTACAAAAGCAGCTGTCTGCCTTTCACATACAAAATAAAATTCAGGTAAACGTATGTATTTGTGGACCTTCCCTAGTGGTCCAGTGGTTAAAAATCTGCCTTGCAATGCAGGCAACATGGATTCAATCCTTAGGCTGGGGAACTAACATCCCTCATTCCCCAGAGCAACTAAGCCCAGGTGCTAGAGAGAAGTCTGAGCAACTCAATGAAAGATCCTGCAAGCCACAAGAGAGATCCTACATGATGCAACTAAGACCCAAATAAATAAACAGATTGCCTAGGCTACTTAAAAAAGAATATTTGCTTTGTAATGCTGTACTGAAACCATGCCCCATTTCTGTGACTGAGAGAAATTCTTAAGCTTGTTTTATAGAACAGCAGAAAAGGAAAGAGGCTTTGAAACTCCCTCCTCTTGTAATATGGCAAATCTGGCTGAAACTGGTAAGAATCAGTATAGCTGATTGGAGTCTGCACAGAAAAAAATGTGCTTATCCAATGGGTGACGTTTTGACATCTCAGCCTGAATTGCCTCATGTTACATATGAAACCCCACTTTCAATGTGCACATGTGATTCCTGAAGAGACATAAAAAGCAATGGTGCCTGTGCAGGAAACACTTGAAACTCACAAATTCCTTTCTACCAATCATTTCTGAGCCACCTTCTGCCCACTTACTCCTTGCTTCCAAGATAAATATCCCACTCAATGGAGGATCTTAGCTTTGCCCCTGTCCTCTTGCTTGTCTGCCCTTTAATAAATCCTCTTCTCTTTGCAAAAGACTATTATCTCAGTATCTGTTCTTGTGCAGTGGGCAGTGAGGCCCTGCTTTGTAACAATAACAAGGCAAGCTTTCCGTACCAAGATTGGAAGCTTCCTATATAGAAATTAATCCTGATGTTGTTATTTAAAAGAGCACTTGGGAATAAAATCAGTATATCTAAGTAATGATAATAATGTTTGTAGGAAAGTTGTGTCTTTACTGTTTTATGTATATTTTCTCATTGTGGCTTTAGTAAGTTTAACAGAGACTTTGAATTATATTCATACTAAAATTCACATAATAGGGATATACATAATTTTGGCACAAGCTTTTGTTTCTGTTGTCTAGGTTTTCTTAGTATATCTTAGGTCCTTGATATAAAAGAAATACATTCAGATAAGGAAAGGGAATACTCAAGGCTGGTTTGGTAACCATATATTTGGCTAAGTGATACTAATAAGGAACTGTTTATTCTGCCTTGGTAACTACTAACATGACAAATATTTAAATAGGCCTTCTTGTAACTAAACCTTTAAAAAAAATTATGTGGCAAGATGTCAATGTCATGAGAGAAGAAGTCTAAGTAATACTTCATTGGAAGAAGAGTAAAGGTCATCATTGGGACAATTAACCAAATAGATTATGAAGGATAGTTGAAAGAATGTTATTGATTTAATTTGTTGAATTTGGTAATAGCAGAGAGGTTGTGCATGGAAATATCCTTACTCTTGGAATTGCTATCCTCATGCAGTTTGTATAAAGAGAAGTAATATGAGCAATGTACACTCAAACACAAGGGGGTTGGGTTGCTTACATGTCTTGGCTATTGTAAACAGTACTGAAAAGAACAACTAACCAAAATGTCCATCAGCAAATGTCTGGTAAAGAAGATGTGGTGAATACACACACACACACACATATAGACACATACACACAATGGAATATTACTCAGCCATTGAAAAGAATGAATCAATGTCGTTTGTAGTGACATGGATCAACCTGGGGATTATCACACCAAGTGAAGCAAATCAGACAGAGAAACAAATATACGATCCCACTTATGTGAGATCTAAAAAACTGGTAAAAATGAACTTAGTTTACAAAACAGAATTAGACTCCCAGACTTAGAAAACAAGCTTATAGTTAGCAAAGTGGAAAGTTTGGGGGAGGGATAATTTAGAAGCTTGGCATTGACATATACACGCTATTATATCTTAAATAAACCAACAAGGACTTAGATGATAGCCCTGAGGAATTCTCAGTATTCTGTAACAACCAGAATGGGAAAAGAATGAACAAGAATAGATACATGTATATGTAAAAGTGAGTCACTTTGCTGTATACGTGAAACTAATACAACATTTTAAATCAACTATACTCCATTATAAAACATGAAAAAAAGATAAGAAAAATATATAAGGATGGAGGAGAAATAGAGAGGAGGGAAGGGGCAAAGAATGCAGCAAAACATTAAAAGTTGATAAATCTGGTTAAAGAGTATCTAGGAGCTCTTTATTATTTTGACAAAACTACTCTAAGTGTAGAATTACTTCAAAAATCAAAGCATAATCATGGTATGGCAGTATCTACAATCAGACAAAGTGAAAAATGCTTCTCATGACTTCCTCTTTTGTGACTGTCCCTTTTCATCCAACCTTGCATGATGTTTTCGACCACTTAAACCTATTGACTGACAGTTTTAAGAACAAAAGCTAATAAAAGAACAGAAAGCTCCAAAGGCTTCTGAGTTATTGTTATGAAAAAGCAAAGCTTTTGCAATTCCTCTATCTTGGTGGATAAGTCCTATTGCTTTGCTCAGACCATCTAAACTTGTCAGCTAAAGACTCAGATTAAAGTTTCGAGAAGGTACAAATGTTTGCTGTTTTGGAAAAATCTATTTGGAATTGCATACCTCATTATTTTTTAAGAAAGCAGCAAAATAACAACAACAATACAATTATCCTGGACTCTTATGTGCTTACTTTATGTTTGGCATTTTACAACACTTGGTATTTGAAGTCATCGAAAATGAGACACTTTTTAAATTGTCTTGCATTTAGTATTCTAACTGAAAACTTGCCATCATCATAAAACATTTTTATCCTGAAGATTATTCTATGAGTGGGTGCACTGGAGCTGGAGCTCTGAGGTAAAAAAGAGAGAGAGTGAGAGATTATGTGAATTATGACATTTTTAGCCTATCTGTAACACAGACCTCTTTCACCCCTGTTTAAAAAATAGACTTGACTCATTACTGACTTAATGAGCCTGATACATTTAGTTTCTTTCTCATGATGGAATTATTTCTTGAAAAATAACAGAAGGCAAATGGAATGACTTATCTCCCACTTCATTCAAAAAAGAAAAAAAGAAGATACAAAGCTCAAGTGGTTTATATGATTGGAAAAACTTTAATAAATTTGATTACAGTCACTCCCATATTTTCTCATAATAAGCCTCTCCTATTACCTACTGGTGAGGCCTACTTCAGGGTTTGTATGGTTGAAAGAATGGCACTCTCTCCTTCTGTCCAGCCTCCATTTATAGAAGAGAACCTCTACCTACCCTTAGTACCATAAGAACACTGGGCCCCTAAACAGCCACTCCTGGCTGCTAAGACTGGTTCCATGGCAAATAAAACAAGCCAAGAAGACCTCAGGCTATTGTCCACATCCCTTCCCCCACTGAATGATTAAAAATTAAAGACAGAGTGTCACTCTAAGAAAAGTACGATGTTGTTCCCATTTTCAGAGTCTTTGACTTGGCTCTGCAATTTCATCTGGGGTGAGAAACAGGACATACAACCAAGAGAGCCTACTGTATGGCACAGGGAACTCTACTTAATCAATGTTTTGTGGGACCTGAACAGGAAGGAAATCTAAAAAACAGTAGATATATGTATGTGTGTGAATGTGCACAGTTGTGTCCAACTCTTTGCAACCCTATGGATTATAGCTTCCCAGGCCCTCAGTACATGGAATTTTCCAGGCACAAATACTATAGTGGGTTTTCATTTCCTCCTCTAGGGGATCTTCCCCACCCAGGGACGGAAACACAGTCTCTTGTGTCTCCTGCACTGGCAGGCAGATTCTTTCCAACTGAGCCACCTGGGAAGCCCACGGGTATATGTGTAGGTATAGCTGATTCCCTAGTGGCTTAGCGAGCAGTAAATAATCTGCCTGTCAATGCAGGAGACACTGGTTCAATTTGGGCCAGGAAGAATCTCTGGAGAAGGAAATGGCAATCCACACCGGTATTCTTGCTTGGGAAATCCCATGGACAGAGGAGCCTGGTGGGCTACAGTCCATGGGGTCACAAAAGTGTAAGATGTGACTTAGCAACTAAACAAGCAATGACAAAATACAAACAAAAAAATCAGCGATTCACTTTGCTGTACAGCAGAGACTAACACAACATTGTAAAGCAACTTGGTGCATGCTCAGTTGCTCGGTTGTGTCTGACTCCTTGCAAATATACAACAACAACAAAAAATTAAAAATAAATGACAAAACAACAACAACAAAAACCAGCTCCTAATCTCTTTCCAAATGATCCAATTTAATTTACAATAGGACCTAAAGAATTTCAAGACTAAGGATACTCTGTAATAACTGAAGGTTGGGGTGAAAAGCAATTGGGAGGAAATTCTCAGATTACTAAAGATTCAGGATAAATTGGAGGCTGGCTAATTTGCAAGAGAGAACCACTGAAGACATCTGGGAGGAGCCTTCATGGGGTCTGAAGAAATATCAAACACCTTGTGGAAGAATAATTTAATGAACTTAAATATTATATTATACAATCTGAAGATTGTATAAGTACAAGATTGTATAGTATAAGATATCATGCAATCTGAAGAACAGAGAAACAAGAATGCAGAGAGATAAATGGAGATTCAGAGAAATATGGGACACTGCTGCTGATGGACAGGAGTTTTTACAAACTCTGGGAGGTAGTAAAGGACAGGGAGGCCTGGCATCCTGCAGTCCATGGGGTTGCAAAGAGTGGTGCATGACTTAGGGATTGAACAACAACTGAATGCACCACATATACACAATAAGAGTAGCCGAGGTCAGGAGACAAAGGGAGCAGAAAAAACATTTGAAGGAATAAGGCTGAAAACTTTTCAAAACATACTGAGCAAAAAATCTGCATATACAAAAAGCTTAACGAACTCAAAGAAGGATAAATACAGAAATTCACAGACACTTCATCATAAATATACTAAAGTAAAAGACAAGGAGAAACTCTGGAAATTAGCTGGAGATGAAGGGCCCATCACTTACAAGGGAATATGCTAATAAAGATAACAGCTCACTTCTTAGAAACAGTGTAGATCAGAGGATGTATCACAACCTATTCAAAGAGATTAAAGAAACAAACTGACAGCCGGCAAAGCTATTTTTCAAAAATGAAAGCAAAATGAACACATTTGCAGGCAAAATGTGGGAGCATTTGTTGCTAGTTTATCTCTAACTTACAAGCAATATTTAAAGAAGTTCTGTGGGCTAAAAGCAACCAACTCAGATATTAATTTGAATCCACACAAAAATATGAAGAGCATCAGTGAAATAAATCATATATTGTAAAATACAGCATAAATACAAATTCTCTCTACCTAATGTAAAAATCAGTTATATAAAATATGTATATAATGTCACTGGATCCATAACATGCAGAACAGTAATTTATGTATAAAATGTTTGCCAGTAAAAACACAAAAGGCATAGGTAGGAACAAAGCTAAAGAAATAACTACAAATGGTATGGTAATAATCATAAGAATATATTGTTGGGCTTCCCTGGTGGCTCAGAGGTTAAAGTGTCTGCCTGCAATGTGGGAGACCTTGGTTCGATCCCTGGGTCAGGAAAATCCTGTGGAGAAGGAAATGGCAACCCACTCCAGTATTCTTGCCTGGAGAATCCCATGGACGGAGGAGCCTGGAGGGCTACAGTCCACGGGGTCACAAAGAGTCGGACACGACTGAGCGACTTCACTTTCACTTTCTTTCACTGTTGCATTTGCAATGCTAACAGATATAACATAAATATAACAGAATATCATAGAAGGATGATAAAGTAGTAACAAGATGTTGGAGTTACATTTTTTCATCACATTTATATCAAGCTAATATAAAGCTGTTCTCAAAGTTATACATATGAAATGAGATATACATGGTAAGCTCTATGTTAGCCACTACAAAATGCCTAAAAAATAATTAAGGTAAAATGCTTCATGGGAAAATACTCACAATGTAAACAAAGTAGTAATGGAGAGATAGAGGAACCCAACAAAATGCTGGAAAAACAGAACAGATATAAAATATTTTTATATTTCCAAATAAAGTATAAAAAATAATCAGACCATTTTCTCACACCATAATTAAAAATAAACTCAAATGGATAAAAGATCTAAATATAAAACTGGAAATTTTAAAGCTTCTAGAAGAAAACTTAGTTAGAACATACTTTAAAATAAATTGTACCAATAATTTTTGAAACCTGTCTTCTAAGCCAAAAGAAACAAAAGCAAAACCAAACAAATGGGACCTAGTTAAACTGAAATCTTCTGCACAGGAAAGAAAATCATCAACAAAATGAAAAAACAACCTAACAAATGGGAGAGGATATTTCCAAATGATATGACCTATAAGGTGTCAATATCCAACTTATATAAATGACTCATACAACTCACCATCAAAAAATCAAACAAAATGGGCAGAGGTCCTAAATAGACATTTTCCCAAAGAAGACCATTAGGTACAAGAAATGATGCTCAACATGGCTAACCAGAGAAATACAAATCAAAACTACAATGAAGTATCACCCCACACTTGTCAGAATAGCAGTCTTAGTGTTAGTCACTCAGTTGTGTCTGACTCTTTGCAACTCCACAGACTGTAGCCCACCAGGCTCCTCTGTCCCTTGGATTCTCCAGACAAGAATATTGAAGTGGGCTGCCACTCCCTTCTCCAGAGGGTTTTCCTGACCCAGGGTCCCCTGCATTACAGGAAAATTCTTTATCATTTGAGCTACAGAGAAGTCCCACTTGTCATAATGGTTACGATCAAAAAGCCACATATAACAAATATTGGTGAGGATGTGGAGAAAGGCAACCTTCGTACTCTGTTGATAGAAATGACAATTGGTACAGCCACTATGGAAAAAGAGAACAGTTTCCTCAAAAAAGAAAAAAATAAAGAATAAAGCTACCATATGATCTAGCAGTTTCACTCTTGGATATATATTTGAAGAAAACAAAACACTAGTTTGAAATATTATATTCACCACAATGTTCACAGCAACATTACTTATAATAGCAATCTAACTATCCGTCAATAGATGAATGAATACAAAAGATATAGTGTGTGTGTGTATATATACATATATATACACAGAGTGGAATACTACTCAGCCATAAGAATGAAATTCTCACATTAGCAAACATGGATGGACCTCGAAGATATCACACTTTGTGAAATAAGTCAGACAGAGAAGACAAACTGTGTATATTGTCACTTAAAAGTGGAAAACAAAAGATAAAATGAATGAATATAACACAATAGAAATAGCATAACAGATACAAAAAACAAACTAGTGGTTACAGTGGGGAGAGGAACTCAGGGAAGGGCAGTATAGGGATAGTGGCTTAAGAGGTACAAACTATCATGGATAAAATCAATAAGCTGTAATAAGATTATATTATAAGCACAAGGAAATTGAGCCACTACTTTATTATGGAGAATAATCCATAAAAAAATATTGAATCATTATATTATACAGTAGAAGCTATAATATTGTAAACTGACTATACTTTAACTACAAAAAAAGAAAGAGAAATCAGCAAGAAAGATTTTGGAAACTCACAGATATCTGAATATTAAAACAATCTTCTTAGGAATGTTATTAATTAATGAGTCAAATATGATATCAAAAGTAAATCAGAAAATATCTTGAAATGGATGGAAATGAAGGCAAAACATACTAAAATTTAGTCAAATATAATTCAAGACATTTTCACCAAAAAATTCATAGCTACAAATGGATATATTAAGACAACCATATTTTTAATCTAGCATAATTCCCTCAAGGTCCATCCAGGTTGTTGCAAATGGTGGGATTTCCTTCTCTCCTTTCTATTTACTGCAGAATAATATTTCATTATATCTCTCTCACATTTTCTTCATCCATTTATACACCAATAGACACTTAAGTTGTTTCCATGTTTCGGGCAGTGAACATGACCATACAGATATCTTTGAGTTAGTGTTGATTTTCCTTCCTCTGATGTTTACTGGTTTGAGCATTATTTCAGATACTTATTAGCCATTTTTATATCTTCTTTAGGTAAAATGGATATTTAGATCCTGTGCTCATGTTTTAAAATCACATTCTATTTTTGCCATTGATTTGAAAAAGAATTTAATCGATAATTAACCTTCTACCCAGAGACACTGGGAGAAGGAGAAACCTAAACCTAAAACAAACATAAGCAAGGAAGTAATAAAGATGGGCAAAATGATTAAAGAGAGAATACAACAATAGAGGAAAGTCAGAGACCAAAATTTTATTTTTTTTAAAGAGAACAAAATTAACAAAGTGTTAGTTACATTAACAAGGAAAAAAGGAAAGACTGAAATGACTGTTATCAACTATGAAAAAGGCAATACTACTGACAATAAAGAAAACATTGAGAAGAAATAATATAAACAATCATATACCAAGAAATGAGATAATTTAAATTGAATGGATATTTTTAATAAAGACACCAACTACCAGAAGTTGCTCTAAAAGTCATAAATAGACTTGTAACAAGCAAAGAGACTGAATTATCACTATTGCTACTACTACTATTATTACTTATACTACTAATTAAACTACCCACAAAGAAAATTCAAATGCATAAGACTTCACCGCTATGATCTAGCAAACATTTAAGGAATAATTTATATCAATTATTGAAAAATTCTTTCAGAAACCAGAGGAGGAGACAATTCCAACTCTGTCTCTAGGTGTTACTTTGATACCAAAGCCAGAAAAAGGCATCACAAGAAAGAAAAACCCTTATAACAAACCCTTATCTCTTTTGAATAAAGCAAAAATCTTTAGCAAAATACTAGCAAACTGAATCCTGTAACCTATAAAAACAATTTTACAAGTAGAATTTATTTTATGAATGCAAAGTTGGTTTAATATCTGAAAAAATAATATAATACATCAGTAGAATAAAACAAATTGTGTGATCCTCTCAATAGATACAGAGAGACAAACCTAAAAAGAAAATGACTAAAGGAAGACTCCTCATATGTTATTATTCTATTGCTGCTATAATAAACTACAACAATATATTTATTATCTTAGAGTTCTGGAGGACATGAGCCCCAAATGACTAGA
This sequence comes from Budorcas taxicolor, assembly GCF_023091745.1. Lineage (NCBI taxonomy): Eukaryota > Metazoa > Chordata > Mammalia > Artiodactyla > Bovidae > Budorcas > Budorcas taxicolor. The sequence goes on along the minus strand of NC_068917.1, from coordinate 17,223,123 downwards.
AGTCTAAAATCGAGGTGTCCATTGGATCCTTCAGGAAGCTCTAGAGGATAATTTGTCTTCCTTGCTTTTTTTCAGATTCTGGAGCCTGCCCACATTCTTTGTCTTGCAATCCCACAGAACTTTGACCTCTGTTTCTACCGTCACATCATGTTCTTTCTCTCTGTTTCTATTTCCACACTGCCATGTCTCTACCTCCCTCAGTCCAATATTACTGTTTCTTCTTGTACTGCATTCTCAAGAATATTGTCTGTGTATGTCATAGGACACAGTTCATTTGCTAAGAGGCTTCTCCATAGACCTCTTGTGGATAATCCTATCCTTATTCCTGGGTTCTGCTTAAGTGACTGAGGAGATCCAAGAATGACACTCATAATCTCTATAACAAGCTCCCTGTGTGGATACTCTATTTGATCCTACCAAAGCACTAAGAAAAGGTTGTTCAGCTACACCTTCAACTTTCCTTTAAGAGCACACTCACTTTTATGCCATTCCTCGTTATATTACTTTTTGTAAGCTTAATAGGCTTGAAGTGAAGTGAAGTCACTCAGTTGTGTCCAACTCTTTGCAACCCCGTGGACTGTAGCCTACTGGGATTCTCCATCCATGGGATTCTACAGGCAAGAATACTGGAGTGGGTTGCCATTTCTTTCTCCAGGTGATCTTCCCAACCCAGGGACTGAGCCCAGGTCTCCCGCATTGTAGGCAGACACTTTACCATCTGAATTTCCCCATTTCTCTAACTATCAAGTTCTAGTTTCTTTTTGCTTAACATTTCTTCTCTCATTTTTTTTTTTAAATCTTTCCTGTTATATTTTACTTTAAGCAGTAAGACCACCACAGGTCACAGTTTCAATAATTTATTTGTAAATTTCCTTAGCTGAATAATTAAGTTCACTTCTTGCTGCTAAGTTGCTTCAGTTGTGTCCAACTCTGTGCGACCCCATAGACGGCAGCCCACCAGGCTCCACCGTCCCTGGGATTCTCCAGGCAAGAACACTGGAGTGGGTTGCCATTTCCTTCTCCAATGCATGAAAGTGAAAAGTGAAAGTGAAGTTGCTCAGTCGTGTCCGATTCTGAGCGACCCTGTGGACTGCAGCCCACCAGGCTCCTCCGTCCATGGGATTTTCCAGGCAAGAGTACTGGAGAGGGGTGCCATAAGTTCACTGCTTACAAGTCTTTATTTCTACTATAACTAGGTGGTGCGGTGGTAAAGAATCTACCTGCCACTGTAGAAGAGGCAGGAGACAGATGTGGGTTTGATCCTTTGGTTGGAAAGATCCCCTAGAGTAGGAAATGGCAACCTACTGCAGTATTCTTGCCTGGAAAACTCCATGGACAGAGGAGCCTGGTGGGCTACAGGTCATGGGGTTGCAAAGAGTCGGACACAACTGAGCAAACACGCATACTAGGGCACACAAGGCAATTCAACCAAGGCTTCTATCACTATATAACAAGGATATTCTTTCTTCCAGTTTCAATAGCATGTTACTCATTTCCTTCTGAGCTCTTACCAGTAGTATCTTTATCATCATGTTTAGCAGTTTGTTCAAGGAAATCTGACTTTTTCTATTATGCCCCTCAAAAATCCTTCTGCCTCTGCCAACTGATCAATTTCAAAAACACTTGAACATATTCAGATTTTTGTTGTAGCAGCACTCACTCATTTCCAGGTACTAAAAATCTGATCAGACTTCATCTAAGGAAACAGAACTAATAGTGATATATGGTAAAAAAAAAAAAATATTGTACAAAACTGGCATACACAATTGTGGGGCTGCCAAGGCAAGCCTGAAATTCACAGAGCAGGCTATCATAAAGGGCAGGATGGAACTCTTGGGCATAATCTAGCCTACTGTCTTAGTCTGTTTGGGCTGCTATAACAAAATTTCACAGGATGGATAGTTTATAAAAAACAGAAATTTATTTCTCATAGGTCTCAGGGCTGAGATCAGGCATCAGCATGGTCAGGAAGGATCCTCTTCTGGGATGGAACTTCTTTGATGTTCACATGGAGAAAGTGGGAGAGGACTCTTTCTCAGGCTTTTTTTTTTTTTACTACGTGCATGTTCAGTCATGTCTGACTCTTTATGAGTCCCTGGATAGTATCCCACCAGGCACCTCTATTCTTTTATATGTGCACTAATCCCATTTGTGAGGGTCCTCCCTTCATAACATAATCATCTCCTAAAGGTGCCCACGTCCTTGGGGTATTAGCATTTCTTGAGCATGTGAATTTTAGGGGAATAAGTTCAGAGCATATTAAGAAGATATTAAGAAGAGGTGGCAAGAATACACAGAAGAACTGTACAAAAAAGATCTTCACGACCAAGATAATCATGATGGTATGATCATTCACCTAGAGCCAGATGTCCTGGAGTGTGAAGTCAAGTGGGCCTTAGAAAGCATCACTATGAACAAAGCTAGTGGAGGTGATGGAATTCCAGTTGAGCTATTTCAAATCCTGAAAGATGATGCTGTGAAAGTGCCGCACTCAATATGCCAGCAAATTTGGAAAACTCACAAGTGGCCACAGGACTGGCAAAGGTCAGTTTTCATTCCAATCCCAAAGAAAGGCAATGCCAAAGAATGCTCAAAGTACCGCACGATTGCACTCATCTCACATAGTAGTAAAGTAATGCTCATCATTCTCCAAGCCAGGCTTCAGCAGTACTTGAACTGTGAACTTCCAGATGTTCAAGTGGGTTTTAGAAAAGGCAGAGGACCAGAGATCAAATTGCCAACATTCTCTGGATCATGGAAAAAGCAAGAGAGTTCCAGAAAAACATCTATTTCTGATTTGTTACCTATGCCAAAGAGTTTGACTGTGTGGATCACAATAAACTGTGGAAAATTCTTCAAGAGATGGGAATACCAGACCACCTGACCTGCCTCTGGAGAAACCTCTATGCAGGTCAGGAAGCAACAGTTAGAACTGGACATGGAACAACAGACTGGCTCCAAATAGGAAAAGGAGTACGTCAAGGCAGTATATTGTCACCCTGCTTATTTAACTTCTATGCAGAGTACATCATGAGAAACGCTGGATTGGAAGAAACACAAGCTGGAATCAAGATTGCCGGGAGAAATATCAATAACCTCAGATATGCAGATGACACCACCCTTATAGCAGAAAGTGAAGAGGAACTAAAAAAGCCTCTTGATGAAAGTGAAAGAGGAGAGTGAAAAAGTTGGCTTAAAGCTCAACATTCAAAAAACGTAGATCATGGCATCCGGTCCCATCACTTCATGGGAAATAGATGGGGAAACAGTGGAAACACTGTCAGACTTTATTTTTGGGGGTCCATAATCACTGTAGATAGTGACTGCAGCCATTAAATTAAAAGATGCTTACTCCTTGGAAGGAAAGTTATGACCAACCTAGATAGCATATTGAGAAGCAGAGACTACTTTGCCAACAGAGGTCTGTCTAGTCAAGGCTGTGATTTCTCCAGTGGTCATGTATGGATGTGAGAGTTGGACTGTGAAGAAGGCTGAGCGCCGAAGAATTGATGCTTTTGAACTGTGGTGTTGAAGACTCTGGAGGGTCCCTTGGACTGCAAGGAGATCCAACCAGTCCATTCTGAAGGAGATCAACTCTGGGATTTCTTTGGAAGGAAGGATGCTGAAGCTGAAACTCCAGTACTTTGGCCGCCTCATGTGAAGAGTTGACTCATTGGAAAAGACTCTGATGCTAGGAGGGATTGGGGGCAGGAGAAGAAGGGGACAACAGAGGATGAGATGGCTGGATGGCATCACGGACACGATGGACGTGAGTCTAAGTGAACTCCAGGAGTTGGTGATGGACAGGGAGGCCTGGCGTGCTGCGATTCATGGGGTCACAAAGAGTCGGACACGACTGAGCGACTGAACTGAACTGAACTAAAGTTCAGAGCATAGTGTACATCCCCAGTTATTCAAACATTTTTTCCTAGTTATTATTGTCAAGTTATTTTATAAATGAAACTAAGGTCCACAATGAGCTGATTTAAATAAGGAAAAGTATCCAAGACAATCTTGGTGATCATTCAATCAACTGAAAGGCCTTATGAAGCAGAGTAGAATTTTCCAGAAAAATTTTGCCTATGATATGAAGGTGTAGTCTGCATCTGAAAAATCTAACCTGTCCTTCCTGGCACTCTGCCCATATGGATCTCAGGGTTTCCAAGCTAGCACCTACAATTTCATAAGTCAATTCCTTGTAATAACTTTTAAAATACATATCTGCTACTGGCTATTTCTCTGATTAAACCCTGAATTTAGATAAAAATTAGTTTTCATAAACTAAACTAAAATCAGTTTAAATAGATGACAAATGCCTCCAATAATCAGTATCTTACTTGAATTTGAATTAGACTACTTGAGTTTTGAAGATATAAAATGCCTACATGTAACTGCCAATTCAGAGTTAGTATTATTCTTCATAATTAATATTAATAAAGTGATAGAACTAGCTTCTGAATGGTTTTGTTTTATCATGAAAAGTAATCATTGAAACCCCTATAAATGTCTTCAAATGTTAGCAGAGAGTCTATATTTGTGTCTTACATAGACTTATTTTATTCAAAATGATAAACTGAGTCACAGAAACTCAATGCCATTTTTCAAAATAAGTGATCTATAGGCCTTTAAAATGATCCCATAAAGATCATCTTGGATTGAGTATTTTCAAGTGAAGAACCATTTTGATCCAATGTTATTTTATGATTTTAATGAGGAAAACTAAACGACCTTTTCCAACTATTAACATTTTTCACTGCCTGAGGCAGCATAGGCTTCTTGATGGACTATGACTAAAATAAAGAAGCACCAAACAGTTTCTTATTTTTCCTAAAGAAACAATTTAATTTTTTTGTAATGAGCCAAATTTAGAGAACGTTAGAACTCCAAATATAAGCATGTAAACAATGATTCTATCTTTTAACCTCTATTTTTTATAAGCAATTAAATAAGAAATTTCAAATTTTCAGGTAAAATTTGAAAACCAGTAGTAATAGTGTTTAGCCATTTTAGACCAAAAAAATAAGCTATTATAGAAGGAGTTTACTTGTATAGGAATTCTGATAATGTCAAGATAGTTTTATGTAACAGGAAACACAATGTTATTCTATGCAGCCCGTATATATTGAACATTTTAGATAGAAAAATATGCATAAGTCTTCTGCCTTCAGACAAGACAATGATACTAGATTTGGTTTTTAGGAAACAAACAACTATAATGCTAGGTAACATATCTGAGGCACTTGCTTGCAGGTCATGAACAACAGGAAACACAGGACTATGATTCTTGCAAAATGAAAAACACAAGAGATAAGCTTCATTTGAATAATATTCACCTCCTGCATGGGATGCTTTTCTGAGATGAGTAAAGGAGAACCTTGACTGAACTAGGCAGGGAGATGTTAGAGTTTCGACTAAAATGACAGGATTCCAAGGAAAGAAAAAGTCATGCGTGATGCCGCATAGGACTTGAAGGCTGTTTCTCAATGCTGGCACAGACTCCAGGTATCTTTTATTTCTGGGCAGAGAACATATCAGAAGTGATGCATCCCTCGGGGATGGATATTGGAGATCTGAGATAGTGCAAGTAGAGTCTTTGCTCAGTGCCCCATGTATTCAGATTAAACCCAAAATAAAGGCACGCCTAATACCATGGAGCACATCCTAGAGTAAAGGCCATTCCCTAGGAGTCAACCTCAAATTATTGTACATTTTCTTTAACAAATAATATAAATCTATCAGAGAGGAGCCAAAATATCTTCTAGTAATTTCATGACCAGTGAAAACACATCTCACTCCTCACAACAAGAAGACTTAAACCAGACACCTTATGGTACATCACTATATCAAAACAGTTCATAAAAAGGACCAAAGTTTCCCCAGATGTTCAAACTAGGAGGCACTGAATTTGAGACATGAATTATAATATCCCCAAGAATATTACAGAAAACTTGATCATAAAGAGTGAACAATGAGGAATTCAAATAGAAAAACATAAATTAAAACGAGACAAAACCAAAATCTAGACCCAAGTTAAACATGTCATTAATTTATTGGGCTTAACAGCAATGAAGAGAGTAAAATCAATTTTTAGTAAAATTGAAGCCATGCCAATATAAAGCCTTCAGTGTAAAGATACTTATACCTCAATTATCATTGTAGTACTATTTTCAATAGGTAGAACATGGAAGCAACCTAAATGTCCAACAACAGAAGAACAGATAAAGAAGATGTGATCCATATATACAATGAAATATAACTCAGCAATAAAAAATAATGCCATTTGTAGCAGCATGAAAGAACCTAGAGACTGTCATAGTGAATAAAGTCACACAGAGAAAGCCAAATATATATCATTTATATGTGAAGTCTAAAAAAAAAAAAATAATAATAAAGGTACCAATGAGCTTATCTACAAAACAGAAATAGATTTACAGCTGTAGAAAACAAACTTATGGTTACCAGAGGGTAAAGGGTGTGTATAAATTGGGAGATTGGGGTTGACATATACTTACTACTATATACATAAAATAGATAATCAAATATGGATGTACTGTATAGCACAGAAGGCTTCCCTGGTAGCTCAGATGGTAAAAAATCTGCCTGCAATGCAAGAGACCCAGGTTCTATCCCTGGGTTAGGAAGACTCCCTGGAGAAGGGAATACAGCAGGGGGAACTCTATTCAGTACTCTGTAACCTATATGAGAAAAGAATCTAAAAAAGAATGAATACATGTGTAACTGATTCATTTTGCTGTAAACCTGAAACTAACATGACATTGTAAATCAACTAAAGAGTATATAGTCAACTATAAAGAGGATATAAATCACTTAAGGAGGATAGAGTGTAAGGAGATTGAAAAATATGAAGAGTCTCAGTGACTCCTAGTATCGTATCAAGTCAAATATATGGGTAATTTGATTTCAAGGTGGAAATGATAGAGAATAGGGAAAAGGGACTGAGAATATATTTATGCAATGCATTTGAAAGTTTATTTTAATTTATCTAACATCTAGGCATTTTGCACTAGAAAGACTAAAAATGTCTAGTCTTTCATACTGAAACAAGTAGAAGTTCAATATGTTAACTTCTGAATTGATGTTAGTTTGTTGCAATATTTTTTATACCTGCCCATTTCTACCCTTCAGCATATTATAGATGGTATACAGATACAAAAGAATTAGTGCACTTTCATAACATGCTAATATGGGATAAAGTGGGTGCTTGATGAACCAAATCTCTTTGGGCCTCCAACTGATGGATATTCTAATCTCAGTATTTTTTGCCAATGGAAAATTAGGCCATCAATTGTCGTGTTCTGCACTGTGCATGTCTTATGTACAATAATGATACTTATGACTCATGGTTAGGGGAAATCTATGTGAATTGCTTTTCCAGTAAGAAGCAAAAGGCATTTGGTGATAAGCCAAATAAATTGCTATAAATTTGCAAATACTGTTTCAGATCACCATTCTGTCTTCATCCATGTCATGGAGGTAAGAAGACAGTGTTACTCCAGATGTGCCCCCATTTTTGACACTAGAGTATTATTAAAAATATGCTATATAAGACTCAATTCATTTCTATAAAATTATGATTTATAAATAGTTAACAAAATCATTGGGCATTAATTATATTTTGGCTCTAGTAATTTTCAAAATAGGTATTTTTTCTTTCTGAGTGCCTGAGACAGTGAGTTTCAGACTGTGATCCTACCAAGGTTTCTTGGTGACATCCTAGGATGTAAAGTATGACTATGCATACCATCCTATTCTCCTTGGTGGGAAAAACACAACTGAGATACTAATCTAAACAATACATAATATGACATGGAATAAAATGCAAAATTCATCTTCATTTTCTGAAATAAAATACAGTGTTCAAAGGCATTCTTGCAACAGAAGCTTAGACTATACCATTGTTTTTCATTTTTTTTCAAGATTTTTTTTTGATACAGACAATTTTTAAAGTCTTTATTGAATTCATTACATTGCTTCTGTCTTATGTTTGAGATTTTGGCCCCAAAGCACGTGGAATCTTAGCTCCCTGACCAAGGATTGAACCCACACCCACTGCACTGCAAGTTTCAACCACTGGACCTCCAGGTAAGTCCCATAGACTATACCTTTAAATGGTCAGAGAAGGCATTTACTTTGCTTATAGAGATACTTTAAAAGCAACATTTAAAAAGTCCTTGGTTAAGAGACTATATTCCATTTTGTTATTAAATCTTTATTTAAAAATATTGAAGTGGTTTTTTTATAAATATACTGTATAGTATAGTATGACTATGAAATGCAGAATTAGTAATTTTTAAAAGATAATTTCATTAAAACCAATAAAAATATCAGGGTAAGAACAATATCTTTCCTTCTGACTTGGATCTGATCATCTCAAACAAAGAATTTTTTTTTTTTTTTTTAAGATTATGTCACAGTCTGGGTCTTTAATGTATACAATATGTAGGCAGAAATGCTCTTCAAAATCCTCACCCAGAAGCAAGTTGAGTAGATTTTTTGCAAAACATATTAATAATTATTCTGTTTATGCATCTCCTTTTAGGAAGCTTGAAGGTGATTACTTTTACATAAAAGTGAAAACATTTACACTAAGTGAAAAATAAGAGCCTTTAAGTTAGTTAATATATACTTGTTATCCCCTTACAAGAAATTTCAGCTGAGTGATAAAAGAAAGAAGAGCTGATAAACCACATTTTCTTAAGGATTTTTGGTTGATGCTCCTTAATTTCTCCCTGAGAATAGGAATTTAGCTGATAGCCAATTATGTTTGTTTCCTCTGACTTAATGCAGACTCAGGAAGAGCCTCATAGATACTGCCCTACACTTACTGGTAGCAAGAAAAATAAAAGCAATAAACAGAATTTACCATAAGAGGTCAGAAACAACATCCATTATTTTGCCTATGGACAAAAGGTTAAAATAGATGTTTAAGAATAATATTATATAAAGCCATTCCATATTTTAAAAGCTAAGTCCAAGTAAATGCAGCACTCTGTGTTGGAATTTTAAAAAAAGTCCACATGCATTTTAAAAGGCCCTTCAGTTCTTCAAGTCATAACTTGGTAAGTTTTTCAGGGTTCTTAAAGTTCATTAGCAACCAGTCTTAAAGTTAATTAATAATAGCAGTAGTTTTCGATAGACATAAACTTTTGCTAACAGCTGATGAGTTACTATCAATGGGGTTAAAACCGAACCTTATTCAACTATATACTTATAGATAAATACAGAAAAATATCCCTTTTGAATATACTTATCTGTCACAGGTACCAGTGAGAAATATACATATATTTTGAAGAGTAGGTATACAAGAAATGTTACCTATAGTTTGAAATACTCTACATTCAAATTTAAATATTAAATTGATTCATACTCTTCTTAGTTATGATTTGCTCAAATGTAACAAATCCCCATAATGTTTAGCTTATTTCTGTTGTATAGTAATTTCTTGCTGTAAACCAGTTTCAAGACTCTTCTTACTTTCACTTTGGGCTCAAGAGCATAAAAATGACTTTATAAAGAATATGTCAACCACTTCTAATCTCCTTCTTTGATTTCATGACTTTACACATGGGTATCCATTACGCACTTCTCAGTAAATTTTCTACTTTGGCCTAAGATTGTCACAAATAGCAGTAATCAAAAAGGATTCATGTACTTATCAGTATCAGAAAAAGGATTAATATAAGCATAACCAGTCTGTGACCAATTCAATTTCAACTGAATTGAACAACATAAAGACATAGGTTATTTTTTGTGCATATGTTCATGATGGAGGAGAGAAAGGTAGGAGTAGGAACTTCTAATTCTTTTTTTACTCATGAATTGAAGTGAGATTAACTATTGTATCTGTATCAACATTATCTCCTCAACTGAAGCTATAATCTGTCAGTGTAGGGCACAATGTATGCTGATGATTCCTTCCAGCACAAGGAATATATTCCATCTTTTCCAGACCAAAATCTAAGTTGCCAGCTACAGAGCCACAAAACTTATAATCAGTCAACTCCGACACATATTTGTCCCTCTCTTATCCTTGAGAAATAAAAATGAATCGAAGTTCTGACTGATATTTCTGCATGAAACTGAAATACATTTAAAATTTTTTGAGGCACACTTAGTTTTTTAGTTATTGAATATTTTTGGTGAAGTGAATATCACAATATGCTTATATATAAAATCAGATCATTCTTTCTGAAGAGAACATGGCTGTACAAATGGGGCTAATGATTATTATAAATAACGAACACAGATAAAATTATTATGAATCCTTTAGAGCAACTGATCAAAAACTACTTGATAAAATAAATATATTGCAAACACAAACAGAAATTAACTGCCTTTGTACAAGAAAATACCACTTCTCAATTTTCAATATTTTCTTCATTTGGTGAACAAACACTTAGCACAAGCACTTTTTTTTTTTTTTTTACTTTTCAGTGGAACATACATATTGTTGTCCCTTACAAACAATGATGCTTTTGATTCAGTTGAACTTATGGTACTCTTTATTAACTAAAAGGTTTTTGAATTTGAAAAGCAGCATATATAGTGGGAAAACTAAGATGTTCTAGGATCAGGCTAGTTATATCTAACAATGTACAGATTGTTGCAGTGGAGTTGGTAGCAGGCTAGACTTGATGCCAATAGTGTGATTTTAACAAATGGCATAAACTTCTAGAAAGTGATACTAGTATAGTCAAGGAGAAAATAAAAATTTGCCTTTGGATAAAAGGAGGGATGTACTTTCTCTCCATATGGAATGGAAGTTGGAGAAGTGAAGAAAAATGGAGAAACAGGAATAATTAGGAAATATAAATCATAACTACTGGTTATTTTATGAGAAACAAAATTATAATCTGAGGACCAAGGCAGCTCTAGGCATAAAGCTGGGAAAATGTGGCTTATAATTTGATTCTTCTGTTAGACAAAGAATCTTAAAATAATGTTTTGTGAGGCCCTGGTCAGAATTACTTAGAGGAGAGCCACAGTCCTTTTGGGGAGAGTGATGAGAAGGAGGCCTCCAAGGGCTCTCCATTCATGGCCTGTACAATTCCCTGATGCAACGTTTCATATTCCAGCCAATAAAACAGAAGCCCTAAGGCTACTATTGAAAAAGAACAAAAAATTGGTTATGGTACTTTTTAGATGAATGGTTGTGTATAAATTCAATCTAATTAAAGTACTTGTTCTTTTTTGCTGTTTACTTGCTATGTCATGTCCAACTCATAGACATGACTGTAGCCTTCCAGGCTTCTCTGTCCATGGGATTTTCCAGTCAAGAACACTGGAGTGGGTTCCACTTCCTCCTTCAGGGTATCTTCCCCACCTAGGGATTGAACCTTCATCTCCTGCACTAGCAGGTGGATTCTTTACCACGAGCCATCAGGGAGGCCTGGGTAAAGTATGCCTCTACTCAACACAGACCTTAATACCAACAGCCACTGCCTGCTCTTGTTAATCACTTTCTCCCTTTTGCCATAGCCCAGGTGGACTGGGCCTGCTTACAGTGGGGAGAACTGGAAAGTCACATGCTGCATTAAGCAACTCAACTGCTCATGGAAAGAGTTCTGTTTATATTCTGGGGTCTTGGGCCCATAATAACGAGATAATGAGAGAGCTCCATCCAAATATATATATGACTTTCTCTAAGACTTACTATGATTCTTTCATTTTTTTAAAATCTAAAACCACTTTACAATTCTATGAAGGGTCAAGTGATGCTTTTGCACACCTTGCCACTGGTACCTTTGGGAATTGCATGTTTTGTGTGTCACTTGCTTTATCAGAAGTGGAGTAGAAAAGATGTTTGACCCATGGTTGGCAATTGGAAAGGCAGCGGTTAGAGTGAGTGAGGCCATTGTGCGAACTAACGAATGTACCAGTGATGCATCTTATTATATGGTTCAGGCTGTGTGGATTGAAAAGTAAAATTGGAACATGGTTGATTTGTCGGAGAAAATGAAGTAATCAAGTGGATAAAATTCTTGGAGTAGATATAGTGAGGCAAAGTAATGAATGAAAAGCTTAATCAGTAATTTGTGCCCCTTAATTTGAACTTGTAAGAAATTAAGCAAGAAGCATAATGACCTCCTTTAGAGAACTTAGATAGGAAGAGAAAACTGGCTGGAATTTGGCAGTTGTATACCCATCGAGTTGGTTACGTACAGGCTGAATTACAGTCCACTGTCTATCAGTAAGTTGCATTAGAGGAAAAAATGCATAAGAAAAAAGAACTTCTGCAGAGTGATCTGAAGAGTAACTGAAGTTCATGCTCATTAAGCAAAGTTGAAAAGCCAGCTTTTTCCTCTTCAGTGAAGTCACTCAGTCATGTCCAATTCTTTGTTACCTCATGGACTGTAGTCTAGTAGGCTCCTCTATCCATGGGATTTTCCAGGCAATAGTACTGGAGTGGGTTGCCATTTCCTTCTCCAGGGGATCTTCCCTACCCAGGGACTGAACCTGTGTCTCCTGCATTGTAGACAGATGCTTTACCATCTGAGCCACCAGGGAAGTCCTAGCTTTTTCCTCTAGCACAGCTTAAAGAGTAGAATTGAGTATGATATCCACCTATTCTCCTGTATGGTCCAGATGGAATTTCTATAGGAACCATAGGAATTCTAATTAAATCCTGATCCCCAGAAGTAACTGATTTTCTGAAAATGGCCATAATAATTTCCAACTTCACAGTAACCCATTCATATAATATAAACTCCATTAACAATCTTAGCTGTCCATTTAAGACAAACTGAAGCATTTTTTTCCCCACTGTGTTGGATATTTTTTAAGTGAATACTTTGCTTGTTTGTTTGCACTAATTCACTGATGAATTTACTTGAAATGGTCAATCCAGCTGTATAATTATGCAAAGCTAATGGATTTCTTGGACTAGGTCATTAGATAATTATATCAGTTAATGTTCTTTGGGTTGTAAACAATGAAAGCTGACTCTCTTAGCTCAGACGAAAGAGGAACTTCAATGGGAAGACACTAAAATAGTTCATGTCATCAAAGCAATAGTTGAGCAAACAAGACTTAAACAGGGATTGAACCAGGACAGCTCTTTTTTTGTGTGTTTTCTACTTAACATTTTTTTTCTTAATTAAAACTATCCATGGTTCTCTCCTCTAGACTATAGTAAGCAAAATTTATTTTTTTCCCTTCACAAAGAGCCAGATAGAAAACACATTATGCTTTGTGGACGATGCAGTCTTTGTCATATTACTCACTGCTACCAACGCAGTGAAAGTAACAAATCACAGCACACAAAGAAATGAGTATCTGTGCACCAATAAAACTATTTATATACACTGAAATATGAATGCCACAGAATTTTTATGTACCATGAAACACCATTCTGTTTTTAATTTTTTTTCCATTAAAAAATCCAAAAACCATCCTTGCCTGCTGATCAGATAAAAACAAGCAGCAGGCTAGACTGGCCTGTATATCTTATTCTGTCCACTTTTTCTCTAGAAGGCTACATGAATGCTTAATAACTTTCAATCTCTCTCTGTTCAAAGTTTAAAATTCTGGGACAGATAATCCTATTAACTTTTTTTGAGTCAGCTTTATACTCCTTGCTCAAATGTTCTCTGCCAGATGGGAAGGGCTACATAAGGCAGACATGGTCTCTAAAAGTCTATCAAGGGGGATTAGGTGCAGTTTTTGGAAAAGATTGGGCAGGGATTGTTTGTAGCTAAGCAGCCCCTTAACAAAAAACCTACTACAATAATAGTATTTCTTTTTATTTGTTTTCATGTGGTGTGCTGTGCTTAGTCACTCAGCCGTGTCTTGGACTGTAGCCCACCAGGCTCCTCTGTCCATGGGGATTCTCCAGGCAAGCATACTGGGGTGGGTTGCCATATCCTCCTCCAGGGGATCTTCCCAACCCAGGGATTGTATCCAAGTCTCTTGCATTGCAGGCAGGTTCTTTAACATCTGAGCCACCAAGGAAGGCCAAGAATACTGGAGTGGGTAGCCTATACCTTCTCCAGGGGATCTTCCTGACCCAGGAATTGAACTGGGGTCTCCTGCATTGCAGGCAGATTCTTTACCAGTTGAACTGCCAGAGAAGCCTATTTGTCTTCATATTAATAAGTAAATGTATATATTTAGTAGATAGGGATTTGTTAATCAGTGCATCCACACTTACACTTTGTTTGGCTCTTTATGTTTTCTTTACTTTGAGGTAAGAAGAAAGTTTCACAGGTGGGATGATAAGAGCTCCAAACAGTACATAAGTGCAGCCTTTCTTTGAGATATTCCAAGCTCCATGAGATCTTAATTTAAAAATTTCAAAAGTTAAAAAAAAATTCAACTGCTTAAAGATGTTTAAAGTTTCTTCTTACATGAAAACATCACACTTGTGGAGAATGACATAGGGATCGTTTATCAGTTCAGTTCAGTCCCTCAGTCATGTCCAACTCTTTGCGACCCCATGGACTGCAGCACGCCAGGCTTCCCTGTTCATCACCAACTTCTGGAACTTGTTCAGACTCATGACCATCAAGCTGATGATGCCATTCTTCACAATCTGACCTCAACATACAGTAGTATTCTGTCAATATACACTAGTATTCTTTCACCCAAGATATGTTCCACGTATCTGCCCACGTATCTGTTTGTGCTTAATTGCTCAGTCATGTCTGACTTTTTGCAACCCTATGGACTGTAGTCCATCAGGCTCCTCTTTCCATGAGAGTTTCCAGGCAAGAATACTGGAAACTATTCTTGCCAACCCTTCTCCAGAGCATCTTCCTGACCCTGGGATCAAATTCATGTCTCCTGTGTCTCCTTCATTGCAAGCAGATTCTTTAACAATGAGACATCTGTGAAGCCCCCACATTCCTGCCCTAATGTTCTCTAAACAGACTGTACACAGCTTTGTATCTTGCAGCGAAATCCATCCAAAACACATTTTCTCCTTTTTATCTGAGAACTCCTGCTTGGACTTCCTTAACCCACACAGTTGTTTCCCATCCTCTCTGGTTTTAAAGCAGTTAGTGCTTATTATAGATTTATCACACCTGCCAAAATTTCTTTGAAATATTGAAGTATAACTATCAGTTTAAACTTTTATTATTTGCTTCCCCTTTGGTCTTACCCACCCATATGCATTTTGATTAAGTACAAGATGCTCTTACTTCTACATTGTGCCATTAACACCCTCTCCTCTTAATCTGAGTTGAGTTGAGTTGAGGTCAGTTCAGTCGCTCAGTCGTGTCCAACTCTTTGTGACTGCATGGACTACAGCACACCAGGCTTCCCTGTCCATCATCAACTCCTGGAGCCTGCTCAAACTCATGTCCATCGAGTCGGTGACGCCATCCAACCACCTCATTCTCTGTCATCTCCTTCTCCTCCCACCTTCAATCTTTCCAGGATCAGGGTCTTTTCCAATAAGTTACTTCTTCCTATCAGGTGGCCAAAGTATTGGAGTTTCAACTTCAGCATCAGTCCTTCAAATGAATATTCAGGACTGATTTCCCTTAGGATGAACTGGTTGGATCTTCTTGCAGTCCAAGGAACTCTCAAAAGTCTTCTCCAACACCACAGTTCAAAAGCATCAATTCTTCGGTGATTTGAGTTCCATAATAATAAAAATCATTATTGACAATATTTGGAATATTTAAACCACCTAAAAATAAGAAATATGTCATCGTTTCCCTGCCTATAGACTTCAAGTTTAAAATGAATGTGGGTTAATGACCTTATTTTGGTATAGCCTGTTACAGTAGGCATAATTCTAAAATGGCCTCTAAGATTTCAATCTCCTCCTAAACGCATTACAGGCATTACTGCTGGGTTGGCAAAAAAAATTGTTAGGGATTTTTGGTACCATATTAGGGAAAATCCCTAACCCACTTCTTGGCCAAACTAATACATCCATTTAAGTGTGAGCTCTACCTGCAAATATCATGTATTATCACTGTTATGATGTGTTACCTGAATAAAGAAGTTTTGCAGATATACTTAAGATCCTTATTTAGGTGATTCTGATCTAGTAAAAAAGTGGTATTATCCAGGGCAGGCTTGCATTAGTTGGGTGTGTCCTTTAAAAGGGAGAAATCTCAGAGAAATGCTTTTATGCTCACCTTGAAACAATGAATGGATAAAGTAAAAGTATACTGAATTACTAACTATATTCTTTCAGCAGGAAAACGATCCAGAAACATAGCCAATTCTAATTTCATTATACGATTCTCCTCTATTGTTTATTCATGCCAGCATCTTGACATCACTACACACACCACACACACATGCACAGTAAATGGGATATGATTTAGGCATAAAGAAGAGGTAAATCCTGTCATTTATGACAACATGGATGAAATGGAAGCACATTATGCTAAGTGAAATAAATAAAGCACAGAAAGACAAACACTGTATATGTGGAAACTGAGGGGGGAAAAAGCCAAGTTGATAGACATAAAGAGAATGGTGGTTACTAGATGCTGGGGGGTGAGCAGAAGAAATGGGAACATGTGGTCTAGGGTTCAGTTCAGTTCAGTCTCTCAGTCATGTCCAACTCTTTGAGACCCCATGAATCGCAGCACACCAGGCCTCCCTGTCCGTCACCATCTCCCGGAGTTTACTCAGACTCACGTCCATCGAGTCCGTAATGCCATCCAGCCATCTCATCCTCTGTCATCCCCTTCTCCTCCTGCCCCCAATCTCTCCCAGCATCACAGTCTTTTCCAATGAGTCAACTCTTCACATGAGGCGGCCAAAGTACTGGAGGTTCAGCTTTAGCATCATTCCTTCCAAAGAAATCCCAGGGCTGATCTCCTTCAGAATGGACTGGCTGGATCTCCTTGCAGTCCAAGGGATTCTCAAGAGTCTTCTCCAACACCACAGTTCAAAAGCATCAATTCTTTGGTGCTCAGCCTTCGTCATAGTCCAACTCTCCCATCCATACATGACCACAGGAAAAACCATAGCCTTGACTAGATGGACCTTAGTCGGCAAAGTAATGTCTCTGCTTTTGAATATGCTATCTAGGTTGGTCATAACTTTCCTTCCATGGAGTAAGTGTCTTTTAATTTAATGGCTGCAATCAACATCTGCAGTGATTTTGGAGCCCCCCAAAATGAATTCTGACACTGTTTCCACTGTTTCCCCATCTACTTCTCATGAAGTGATGGGACCAGATGCCATGATCTTCATTTTCTGAATGTTGAGCTTTAAGCCAACTTTTTCACTCTCCACTTTCACTTTCATCAAGAGGCTTTTTAGTTCCTCTTCACTTTCTGCCATAAGGGTGGTGTCATCTGCATATCTGAGGTTATTGATATTTCTCCTGGCAATCTTGATTTCAGCTTGTGTTTCTTCCAGTTCAGCGTTTCTCATGATGTGCTCTGAATATAAATTAAATGAGCAGGGTGACAATATACAGCCTTGACATACTCCTTTACCTACATGGAACCAGTCTGTTGTTCCATGTCCAGTTCTAACTGTTGCTTCCTGACCTGCACACAGGTTTCTCAAGAGGCAGGTCAAGTGGTGTGGTATTCCCATCTCTTTCAGAATTTTCCACAGTTTATTATGATCCACACAGTCAAAGGCTTTGGCATAGTCAAGAAAGCAGAAGTGGATGTTTTTCTGGAACTCTCTTGCTTTTTTGATGATACAGTGGATGTTGGCAATTTGATCTCTAGTTCCTCTGCGTTTTCTAAAACCAACTTGAACATCTGGAAGTTCGTGGTTCACATATTGCTAAAGCCTGGCTTGGAGAATTTTGAGAATTACTTTACTAGCATGTGAGATGAGTGCAATCGTGCGGTACTTTGAGCATTCTTTGGCATTTCCTTTCTTTGGAATTGGAATGAAAACTGACCTTTTCCAGTCCTGTGCCCACTGCTGAGTGTTCCAAATTTGCTGGGATATTGAGTGCAGCACTTTCACAGCATCATCTTTCAGGATTTGAAATAACTCAACTGGAATTCCATCACCTCCACTAGCTTTGTTCATAGCAATGCTTTCCAAGGCCCACATGACTTCACATTCCAGGATGTCTGGCTCTAGATGAGTGATCACACCATCATGATTATCTTGGTCGTGAAGATCTTTTTTGTATAGTTCTTCTGTGTATTCTTGCCACCTCTTCTTAATATCTTCTGCTTCTGTTAGGTCCAGACCATTTCTGTCCTTTATTGAGCCCATCTTT
This sequence comes from Budorcas taxicolor, assembly GCF_023091745.1. NCBI lineage: Eukaryota > Metazoa > Chordata > Mammalia > Artiodactyla > Bovidae > Budorcas > Budorcas taxicolor. The sequence goes on along the minus strand of NC_068917.1, from coordinate 17,204,939 downwards.
GCATGAAATGTTCCCTTGGTATCTCTAATTTTCTTGAAGAGATCTCTAGCCTTTCCCATTCTGTTCTTTTTCTCTATTTCTTTGCATTGATCACTGAAGAAGGCTTTCTTATCTCTCCTTGCTATTCTTTGGAACTCTGCATTCAGATGCTTATATCTTTCCTTTTTTCCTTTGCTTTCACCTCTCTTCTTTTCACAGCTATTTGTAAGGCTTCCCCAGACAGCCATTTTGCTTTTTTGCATTTCTTTTCCATGGGGATGGTCTTGATCCCTGTCTCCTGTACAATGTCACAAACCACATTCCATAGTTCATCAGGCACTCTATCTATCCGATCTAGTCCCTTAAATCTATTTCTCACTTCCACAGTATAATCATAAGGGATTTGATTTAGGTCATACCTGAAAGGTCTAGTGGTTTTCCCTACTTTCTTCAATTTGTGTCTGGATTTGGTAAGAAGGAGTTCATGATCTGAGCCACGGTCAGCTCCTGGTCTTGTTTTTGTTGACTGTATAGAGCTTCTCCATCTTTGTCTACAAAGAATATAATCAATCTGATTTTGGTGTTGACCGTCTGGTGATGTCCATGTGTAGAGTCTTCTCTTGTGTTGTTGGAAGTGGGTGTTTGCTATGATCAGTGCATTTTCTTGGCAAAACTCTATTAGTCTTTGCCCTGCTTCATTCCATATTCCAAGGCAAAATTTGCCTGTTACTCCAGGTGTTTCTTGACTTCCTACTTTTGCATTCCAGTGTCCTATAATGAAAAGGATATCTTTTTTGGTTGCTAGTTCTAAAAGGTCTTGTAGTTCTTCATAGAACCAATCAACTTCAGCTTCTTCAGTGTTACTGGTTGGGGCATAGACTTGCATAACTGTGACATAGAATGGTTTATCTTGGAGACAAACAGAGATCATTCTGTTCTTGTTTTTGAGATTGCATCCAAGTATTGTATTTCGGACTCTTTTGTTGACCTTGATGGCTACTCCATTGCTTCTGAGGGATTCCTGCCCGCACTAGTAGATATAATGGTCATGTGAGTTAAATTCACCCATTTCAGTCCATTTTAGTTCGCTGATTCCTAGAATGTTGACGTTCACTCTTGCCATCTGTTGTTTGACCACTTCCAGTTTGCCTCAATTCAGGGACCTGACATTCCAGGTTCCTATGCAATGTTGCTCTTTATAGCATCGGATCTTGCTTCTATCACCAGTCATATCCACAACTGGGTATTGTTTTTGCTTTGGCTTCATGCCTTCGTTCTTTCTGGACTTATTTCTCCACTTATCTCCAGTAGCATATTGGGCACCTACTGACCTGGGGAGTTCCTCTTTCAGTATCCTATCATTTTGCTTTTTCGTACTGTTCATGGGGTTCTCAAGGCAAGAATACTGAAGTGGTTTGCTATTCCCTTCTCCAGTGGACCACATTCTGTCAGACCTCTCCACTATGACCCACCCATCTTGCATTGCCCCATGGGCATGGCTTGGTTTCATTGAGTTAGACAAGGATGTGGTCCTAGTGTGATTAGATTGACTAGTTTTCTGTGAGTATGGTTTCAGTGTGTCTGCCCTCTGATGCCCTCTTGCAACACCTACCATCTTACTTGGGTTTCTCTTAACTTGGGCATGGGGTATCTCTTCACGGCTGCTCCAGAATAAAAAAAAAAAACAGGGGATCTAATGTATAGTATTACATTAGATCTATACATTAGATAGTAACATCTAGGAGCTACAACTGCATCTGATTTATTATAATCAGCAGTGGCGACAGGACTGGAAAATGTCAGTTTTCATTCCAATCCCAAAGAAAGGCAATGCAGATGAATGCTCAAACTACTGCACAATTTCACTCATTTCACATGCTAGTAAAGTAATTCTCAAAATTCTCCAAGCCAGGCTTCAGTAATAAATGAACCATGTTCAATACATGAACCAGATGTTCAAGATGTTCAGATGTTCAAGCTGGTTTTAGAAAAGGCAGAGGAACCAGAGATCAAATTGCCAACATCCGCTGGATCATCAAAAAAGCAAGAGAGTTCCAGTAAAACATCTATTTCTGCTTTATTGACTATGCGAAAACCATTGACTGTGTGGATCACAAGAAACTGTGGAAAATTCTGAAAGAGACGGGAATGCCAGACTGCCTGACCTGCCTCTTGAGAAACCTGTATGCAGGTCAGGAAGCAACAGTTAGAACTGGACATGGAACAACAGACTGGTTCCTAATAGGAAAATGAGTATGGCAAGGCTGTGTATTGTCACCCTGCTTATTTAACTTATATGCAGAGTACATCATGAGAAACGCTGGACTGGAAGAAACACAAGCTGGAATCAAGATTGGCAGGAGAAATATCAATAACCTCAGATATGCAGATGACACCACCCTTTTATGGAAGAAAGTGGAGAGGAACTGAAAAGCCTCTTGATGAAAGTGAAAGCGGAGAGTGAAAAAGTTGGCTTAAAGCTCAACATTCAGAA